>NC_057868.1:16335479-16635479 GCF_019740435.1 Gambusia affinis
ATCATCACATGGTTCTGCTAATTTCTTAAGTCTTCCAGTGAGTTCTGAAATGTTTTGAACCTTACATTCAAATTCATCTGCAACTCTCCTCAAGAGCTTGGATATCATCACATGGTTCTGCTAATTTCTTAAGTCTTCCAGTGAGTTCTGAAATGTTTTGAACCTTACATTCAAATTCATCTGCAACTCTCCTCACAAGAGCTTGGATATCATCACATGGTTCTGCTAATTTCTTAAGTCTTCCAGTGAGTTCTGAAATGTTTTGAACCTTACATTCAAATTCATCTGCAACTCTCCCAAGAGCTTGGATATTTTCATTTTCATAGTTATTGCCATCACTTTCAGATGAATATGCAGTGTTGGATACAGCTGTCCTGTCTTCATATTTGTGATTCATCTCATCCAGTGCTGTGTGCATTTTCAGGAGCTCAACTTCCAACTCATTATATAGTTTGTTGTAATGATTTTTTTGATCCTTTTCTTTAGATAACTGTGCCTCAAGATCACAAATTCTCTGTTGAAGAAGAACTAACTTGGTCATCAGTTCTTGATCGCTTTCAGGAGCTGTTGTCTCCAGTTGTGCAGGTTGTGGAGCATCAAATGTGTCTCTAAGGTCATTCTGTAAAGAACTGTCCTTCGTGCTAAGAACTTCTTTTGGATCTGGTACATTCCTAAATTTTTCAACTAACTGTTTGATCGTTTGAACTTGAAAGTCAAGTTTAGCTACAGATTTCCACACACCTTTTATGCTATCTTCCGCACTTTCATCATCATCAAAGTCATCATCATCATCATCATTTCTAGATGAACTTGAAGTTTCAGGTTCTGCTGACTTTTCTATATGGTGCAGATTATATTTATCTACCGCTGCATGCAACTGCCTAGATGCTTCCAGTTGATTCAGAAGCTCATCCAAAGCTGAACTTAGTCTATCAATATCGCTACTTAAATATTGGGTGGTACTGCAAGATGGACTTGTGTCTTCAAACTCGAACATCTTATTTTCAAGCTCTATCTTTAAGTCCTGCCACATCGAATGCACTCTCAAGAGTTCAGCATGGAACTGAAGGAATTGGTTTATGTAATGCTCCTTTTCTGACTTCACTTTAAATATCTCTTTCTGAAGATTAAGGCAAGCTAAACTCACATTTTCAAACTCAATTACGTTTTCTTCAAAACAGACATTGAATTTCTCCAACTTTGAAAACATCTTATAAAGCTCAGCTTGTGATTTAATGTATTGCCTTTTGTAATAATCCTTTTTGGCTGTTTCTTTTATTAAACACGACCTGTGATCACAATGTCTTTCCAACAGGAGAAATGCCTGATTACTTTCTTCTTCTTCTTCTTCTTCTGGTACACCAAATCTTTGTGAGTCCAAGGTTTGCTGTCTCTTGTGTTTTTGCTCCAAAGATATTCTCTGCCTAAGCTCACAGTCTGGAACTCCTTTCACAGAAAGAAATCTCGCCACAGATTCAGTATCTGCAGCTCTATAGTTTGTCTCCTTGCTTGTTTGAGCCTTTCCAGCATAGATCTCCTTTTGCTTAGACCCTGAAGAATTGATTTCAAAAGAAACAGAAGGTTTCTGTGCTTTGCATAATGTTCTCCATATTTTTCCTCTGACAACATGTAATGCCTGCATTCATTTTGCTCAAGCTCAACAGGAGAAACATCTCTTGGAATCAACTGGTTTTGTGCCTGGTTTTCTTGTTGCTGCAAAAACTCAGCTTGAACATGAAGTTCATCCAAAACCAAAGATAGAATGCTAATCTCTTTTTAAAGCAATGTTGTTGTCATTATCAGAGGCACTGTCAACTGCAAGGTAACCTATATTTTCCTGAAGCTGCTTCCTTAAATTTGTCCACAGTGAATACACTTTCAACAACCAAGCCTGGGATTGAAAGTACAGATTTTTCCAATGTTCCTTCGCCAAAGTCTCTCTAAACAATTCTGTCTGAAGTCCACTAGAATTGATACTTGTAAGTAGATTTTGAAATTCAAAAGAGCTTTCTTTAGGGTTGGTACTGCTGCTACAATTTGAGTCCACCTTCGAAAGTTCAACCTGTGGTTGAAGGTATTTGCTTCTGTATTGGTCACAAGATCTCTGTTCCAAGGAAAATGGCTCAAGTGCTTCATGCTCCAACATGCACAGTCTGCGCGATTCTTCCTCTTTCTCTGCATCACACATACAAGTGTTAAAACTTCGTGACATTGCAATGTCTGGGTAAATCCTGGCAGAGAAAAGTTGTTCAATAGATGAATGATTCTTCTAGTTTTACTTTGCAAAAAAAAAAATCGCTGCTAAAAATGTTCTGATCGCTCTCCAAAATCCCGAAAACTGGACTGGATCTTACCATGGGTAGAATACAAGTAAAAATAGACGTCAGTGTTCAGGGTTGAACCTCTGTTACGTCATAAAAGAAAATATTTGCATATTCTAACAAGATGACGCAGTCAGTTCTCTACCCGCCCACGTCGTTTGCGTCACGCCATCGAGTTGTTAAAAAAATAGATAGATAGATAGATAGATAGTGTTGAGACGCTTATCCAGGGTTGCACGTGTACTCATGCACATACAGCTGTATTTCACACATAGTATGTTTCATTTATGCACAGAGAGCTTTTGGAGGAATGGAACTTGACCTTGCATGTTTCACTTTCAAACAAAAGGCTTTCAGTAGAAGTGAAACTTAAGCTGACACCATGATATCATGGCATTCCTTAGCTGACGTAGTTCATCAGACGACCAATAAGGCGTGTCTTAGATATAAAGAATGGATCGTCCGTTTTTGATCAGATGCTGTTTAGTCCCGGTGTATTCACGTCACAACCAATTAGCCTGTGAGGGTAAGCGTCTCTTTCTTTTTAGCGCTAAAAAGAATAAAATAAGTAAAGTCTGATTATTTGTGTTTGGCTGTTTTCTGCACGTGTGATCACATGGTTCCGATGCATCGATAGTATATTTGGTTCAACAACTTGGTAGCGCAGAGGATGGTTACATGTTGACACACGTGCAGAGTTGTGCAGATTTGGCCAGCCGTTTGGGCTGCTGCGGCCTGGCCGGACAGTGTAACAGCGTTGGGCCCAAAAAATCTAGTAAGGAAGTTTTTTCCTTGAACGCATTTGCACTGTCTGTTGTGGGGCTGCCTAAAAGTTAAAATATCAGCCGTAATAGTTTAGGAAGAGTCAATAGAGCAAGCTGATTTGAATTGTCAGCTGTGTGTATGCTTCATGTGTGTGCAAAGTAATGAAATAGAAATAAAAAGAGATGAAATAGAAATAAAAAGAGATGAAATAGAAATAAAAAGAGATGTTTGCTGGATTGGCTTATTAGTGAGAGGTGGCCGTCTCCCCCTTGTGCCACTCACACAGGTGTGTGAGTGCGTCGGACGCGACCAAGGTTTTGGCTGGGTTTTTGTCGGTTTTTAGATCCCGGAGAAGTGACTAAGCTCCAAAAATAAACGCGTAGCCAATCCGAGCCAGCTCAAGAGAGCTGACCGCAGAGTAAAAGAAAAAGTTGATTACGATAGAGTTGATCGTGATCTGTGCCTAGGACAGCCTGGGACAAAAGTTGATTGCGATAGAATTGATCGCGATCTGTGCCTGGGACAAAAAAGTTGATTGCGATAAAGTTGATCGCGACCTGTGCCTGGGACGAAAAGTTGATTGCGACAAAGCTGATCGCGATCTGAGCCTGGGACGAAGTATAACTGAAAAGAGAATAAGAGATTTCTTCTGTGTGGGAAGAAAATAAAGACGTTTTCTTTGTGGGAAGACGAATATGAGTTAGAATAAAAGAGAACGTCCAGGGCTCAAAGCGGGGATCCTTTTAAGTGTTCTTTGTCTGTTTGTCAGCTCCGCCGCCGAGCGGAGTGCGTGTGTGTCAGCTGTGGGTGTGTGAGAGCTGCAGACGTTTTTGCTCTCATGTGTTCTGGTGCTGGTGAACTGTAATTTAAACACGGTTAAACACGACAAAACAAACCGTGGGTAACCCTTGGGTGACTCTCGGGGAACAAATAGACGGACTAATAACTTATCTGGCGGAGCAAGATGAATTTCAAAATAAAGGGGAAGAACAAAAATAAAAAATAAAAACAGAGACCTCCGCCGTGTGTGTGAGTAATAAATTATAACAAAAAAAAAAAAAAAGGGCAGGGAGGAGAGAAGAGGTGATTCTGGCTCCAGGCATGGCAGACGAGGTCGACAGGGAGAAATTTGATTTAAAATGGGGTATAGGGCCTTTGTTTATGGTTGGTGAGCAAATAGAGGGAATAACTAGCATAACTAGAAGAAAATCTACAATCACTAAAAGTTCAGCAAAAGATCTAACAAAATTTATGCTACTAAATTTCACCAACTTATAATTATCAGAGTCTAAGCTATATGATTTGTAAAACTTTCTCTCCTTTATTAAAAAAAAAAGAAAAGAAGAAATATTCTGGTAATACATGCTAGTTTAAAATTAAATTGAACAGTTTTAAGGGCTGAAAATACTTGATACTGAAGTGTTCATATACCATAAAGTATTTGTTGCATTTAAATTGAACAGTTAATTTAGAATTTAATTCGATAAATGAATTTACATTTTATTAAAATGGTTGAAGTGCTCTAGCAGCAGGAAATTCAGTTACTGCTGGATTCTAACATATGTCTGAGATAGTTCAAAATAAATACATGTGCATGTTACCAAAAACAAGATCCTGACAACTAAAAGATAAATATTAACATATTAAAAATGTTAACTAATATTGGAAATTTTATGAAGCTTCAATAAAATTGATAATTTGAGCACAGAAAAACAAGAAAAGTAGACTGAAAATTTGTGACTAACTGAAAATAAGATAAATGTTTCTGTTTCTGTTTGTGCTGCTTTGGTTGATGAAAATTAGTGTGATTATGAGAACAAACAAACCGTACTCAAGCACTGAGTAACTGAGGAAGTTATTAATTATTTAATAAATAATGATTATAAAAAGATGTCTACTGCTATATAATAAAAGATTAAAGGAAACTTTGATTTAAATAACTGGTTACTTCAAACTGAGGATTGTGAATATGAATAACATTTTCTAGACTGAAGTTTAAACTAGGTTTGATTGATTGGTTGATGATTATTAAATTCATAAAGAAATATTGAATTAGAGGATTTTAGATTTGGTTTAATTTTAGAACGGTAATTTTTGTTTAAAAGTGTAAAAAAAAACAAAAAACAAAGAAAAAACAGAAGAGCCAATTCTTGATTGTGTCATCTGTCATGAATAAGACAGAAGTGTTCCACCTTGATGAATTTGACAACATCTACATGTAAGATTTCTAATTAATTGCTTTTTTGCTGACACGTCTCCTACAAACAATATAACTGCCAGGTAAAACTAATAATTTGTAAGCATGCTGTGCACACCACAGGACAGGATGAGGCTCTATAAGGGAAATAGGTCAGCTGATCAAATGTTAAATAACAAAAGCAGCAACAGGACAACATAGAACTGGAATCCTCTTAAATTAAGATAAAAAAAGAGCAAACAATAGATAAAATTGTTCTAGCTGACATGCAGGCAAATGCTCCAATAGCAAGATCACAAATGAGAATAATTAAAAGAGGCAACACTGAATGATAATAAATTTTTTCAATTAAAATAAAAACAGAAGGAGGCAGAAGTTTTCACTAAAAGAGGCTGAAGACAAAACAGGCAGACTGAAGAGACAGAACTCAGGCAAAATGAAAACTATTGGGTTCCTGACAGGGACAATAACATAAAATAATTTTTTAAAAAAGGGTCATTGCCACCAGCTCTGAACACACTAGCATAAAAATACAGACTTTACTATTTTCGTTTTGGGCAAAATCAAGAAGATGACTGCTCTTAAAGGGCCAGTTGTACCAGAATGTATTGATAAAAGCCATTCACAAACTGTTAAAATATCAAACATTTCTTAAATATCATTGAATTTCCGTGATTTTTTGTAATAGAAAGTGTTTGTGGTAGTTATTTGGAAATATTTGCACTTATTTATGATGGTAAATTTGACTTTTTATTACTCGCTGTACAGGTCATATAATGGGAAATCAATTAGGTTTGAGGCAGCTGTTTAGTTCAAGTAAGGAAGTTTCACATTTTTTTATTAAAACTGCAAAAACTCCCAATCATTTGCTCAGAAAAGTGCAGGGATTTGTTGATTTTGGTGAATTTCCCTGATAATTCTAAAAGAAACTGGAGCGACTGATTGATATAATTTGGCAGTAAACGGATAGAACTGCATTAATTTGATTGATAGCATAATATTTAAGCACACTTAGTGTTTAGTCTAGAATCTGGAGGGCCGCACAAACCCACAGCGGCCCGGATTTGGCCCACGGGCCTTCAGTTTGACACGTGCTCTAAGGGGATATATCCCGTAATAATTAATATCACAGAAGGAACTTTGACAGTCAAGGGGGAACTGCTACCCCACAAAACTTCAGGAGTCCACACTGGGAATAGAACCCCGAATTGGACTGTATGAGATCAAACCCCATCCTCCCCCTTTAATAAAAAGTAAACAAGAACATGTGATGGTTGCAGCAGCATCTTCTCAAAATAAAACTACACAGGGTAAAATTCCAAATTACTGGCAAAACTCTAATCATACTGGGGGGGGAACTGGTTCCTCCTCCTGCTTTTTCTTTTTTATATCCTCAAACAGATACAGAGCGTTTCCTCGTGGACGGGGATGGCGTTTGGCTGGATGTGGATGGGAGCCATGGGGCAAGGTCACGGAGCACGAGGCCAAGGGCCAAAGGAACTTGACGTGCTACCAGTGTGGACATTTTGGACACTGGGCAAAACACTGTGTGAACATACCAAAGACTGCCAGGTATGATCCCCAACAATCCTTATGTGATTCCTGGACATTGCTTTCAGGGGAATACTGAGGCCACACAGAACATCTACTGAAACACTGCTGAGGACCCCGGAGACAATGTGGGTACAGCAGACCCCATGTTGTCTGCAACAGTGGAAGGAAAACACACAGACTTCCTGGTTGACACCGGAGCCACACATTCCACTCTGGACTCTGATCCTCCTTTTTCTCTGACATCAAGAACTGTGTCTTTAACAGGGTTCTCAGGGACTGAACAGAGTCAGCTATTCACGATGCCTCTGACCTTCATCTTGGGTAATCAGAATATGAAACATTCTTTTGTAAGTTCTCCTACGACTCCCATGAATTTGCTTGGGCGACACTTGCTGATAAAGATGGGAGCTACAATCATGTGCTCGGGTGATGGAATAATTGTTGCTTTTCCTGATGGCACCTCCCTTCTTTGTGGAAATTTCCAAACAGAAGGACAGTATCTGATCCAGCCAGTGGTGTCTGAGTTTGCTGACATCTATTGGGGACTTTTAACAAATTTACCCTACAGCAGCCTAATGTCAACGTTCTTGGCCTGGAAGCCCTGGCTCCTGTGTCTGCGCTTCTGTGTTCCTCCTCCGGGTCCACCACACGTGACCCTGTTCTGCGACAGAGACGTATCTGAATGGTACCAGGAACCTTTCCTTTCCACTTTGGAGGAAACAACCTGGCAGGTAAAAGTCTCGGACATTTATGTAGCCCCTGTTGGTGTAGCTGCTGTTGTCTCTTTCGCAAAAAAAAAAAAAAACAATCAGAATGGTATTAAATGTCTCACATTTCTCTCTGTTTGCACCCTGAGCACCAAGTGAAAGAATTGGGCGTGATGATGAAACGTTCCCTGGCAGCCACAGATTCGATTGCCACAGCAGCACTAGGTTTGTTTTCCTCCCGTACTCTTTACACATGTAATATCTGTTATTCAGGGTCTGATCACATAATAAATTTTGAAGTAAAATGTAATGCAATTTTCCATAAATTAGTGACCTTAGACATTCTGATGAGGCTCCTTGCTTTATAAAATTAACAATCTTCAAACATATTTCTCAGCATATCTACATTTCTTAATTAAATGGTTTTCTTTATATTGTTTGGTAAGATATTCAAATTTAATCTGTCATATTTCCATTAACTGTGAGCATAAAATTATTATCATTACTAGAATTAAAGACTTTAGTTAAAATAAATTAACATCTGATATGCAAAACATATAAATATTTTTAAGATGGACTATTCCCTCATAATAGAATTGATTTTAGTTTAATCAGGTTTTGCAAGATATTTTGCAGGACTGCCCACTAGACTTTTTGTTTGCTGCACCAACAACGGAGATCTGCGTTAAAGCCACCTCTCTGGTTCTGCAGTGCCTGCGTCAAACAGGTTTTAAGGTCAGTAAAAACAAATTGCACGAAAACAGGCTATGTTTCTGGGTAGAATAATTTCAGCAGGTACGACTGGCAGGTCCCCATGGAACAAGCTTTTGTCTCTCTCGAACAACACATGGCGTCAGCTGCAGAGCTCTCCATCCCTGACTACACTACAGTTCTTTTTGGATATTTCTGTAACAAAACTGGCTGTTAAAGGTGTTTTGTTTCAGAAAAAGGGGGAGGAAAAGGGCATCACCCTTGTACGCAACAGGCAGCTGGGATACCCGATACAAATACAAAAACTGAACACATAGTCATGGGACATTCACTGAGTTTCACCATGACAGCGTTGAGACAACAAACACTTTCCAAAGTCCTGAAAGCTCCAAACATTTCATTCACACACCAAGACATAAATATGGCAGACTGTTTTTCAGAAGAAGAACCACACATGTGTGCAGACCTGGTGGCAAAGACAGACAAGGTAACACCAGGACTTCAGCAGCTCCTCTGCTGGGACCAGAGGTGAGACAGTTCTTTACAGATGGTTGTTGTTTCAGAAACAACACACAAGGGTTAAGAGCCTGGAAGAGGTGGTGAGATGTCAAAAGGGGGCGTCACCTGAAGAGAAAAACGTGAAACAAATGGGTGCTGGAGGGGCCCAGATGGCAGGTTAATTCTGCCTCCTGGGAAAATAGGAGAGCTGCTCCAAGAGGCTCACGGAGTTGGATATGTTGGGACGAAGCAGAAGATGCACAATCTTAAAGAGTGGTGGCACCTCAAATGATCCACATGGTGAAACATTTTGTGAAAAATTGTTCGGTGTGCGAACAGTTCAACCCTAAGAAAACTTTGAACCCACATCAAGGACAGTTTCCTCCAATCCCATGTCCAGGAAAAGAGATTGTGTTAAATTCTACTGACATGATAAACCCGGTGCAAGACAAAAATATTTGCTGATTTGTGTTGATGCTTTCACAGGATGGCCTGAAGCCTGGCCAGCAACGACAGAAGATAGTAAAATCATCATAAAATGTCTAATCAATCATTACCTCCCAAGGCAAAGCAGAATGAATGAATCAAAATTTAAAACAAAATTGGCTAAGGTTTGTGCACAAACAAAATTAAATTGGGTCGATACATTACACAGAAACCAACTTGTGGTTAGACTGATTAACTGCAACAGCACGATAATATCAAATGTCTAACTGTGTGGCCTGCACAGCTGGACGACCCAGAATCTATACTGAACCTGCTTCTTTGATTCCATCTGACATTTGGGGTTTTAATTGCATGCTTAATATGACTAAGTTTAAACAGCCCTCTGGATGTGACACTTTAACAGCTTTATTTCCAGTAATCAACAGCGGAGCCCGGATGGTGCCGCTATTCCAGTTAAAGATAACTATGTCTGTTTCAATTTTACAACAGGTAACCGCAGTGTGGGCCGGATCCCTGACAGTTGGTGTAACATCAAATTCCCAGGGCACTTAATAGGCTAGAGATGGGATATTTTATTTATGCAGGGGTAATAAACTAATTGAGAGAATATAGACTGGTGTGACAGGTGTCTGTGCTATGGTGAGACTTAGAGCCTGTGTCATCATGGTAAGTGAACAACAACCTCTGAATCACAGCATTTTTTCACAGGTCAAGAGCAGCGCAACTGTGGAGCTGCAACTTTCCAGATTTTAAATGTAAAAAGTCCAATCCTTTCTCGGTGTGCCTGGATGAAAATGAGGCATCTGGACACACGTAGAAACTGGTTGACATCAACAGATACTAGACGACACAATTTTGAATTAAGTTTGCAGATCTCATTAAAACAAATTAATCCTGTTGACTTCTTACGATTTGGCCAGTATCATTGCATTGTGTTAAGACTGAATTTGTATCTAAAACATTGATTGCCAAGTTTAAAATGTGTTTTCATTTTGTTCACTAAACATATTTCTTTTCAGTTGGTAAGTTTGCATCCCTTTATGACCACTAACTACTTTCATATTTTGAACTTAAAGATTTCAACTCTCAAGTACAAAAAGGGATCTTAATACTTTATTTAGGATTTTATTTGTCAGTATTATATCTAACATTTAATCATTTATCTTATTCTCATTAGGTTTTGGCTCATCCAAGCTTTCATATTGACCAACATTTTATTCATCTTGCATTATTCAATTTATAGTTTACCGGCATTCACAGTATTAACCTCACATTGTATTCACAAATTTTTTTTTAATTAATAGTAATATAAAACGGATTTCAAATGCCAGCTTCACTTTCTAACATTTATTTTTTAAATTTACTCTTTTAACTCATTAATTTCACTTTATTCATTCAAATTGCACATTTGAATGCAAGTGTGCAATTCAAACTGGTGCAACATTGATAGTGTGCTAGAAGACATTGCCTTGATTAAACTTTGTAGATCGCATTACAACTCAATACTACTGAATTCTAATGAATTTTCTAGAATAATTACATTGTACTTCTACTGAATTTTTGACAATAACACTGATTTGCATATTTTTGAGGGTGTTTGTTTCTTATTCTGTTGATTACACATGGTTTTCATCTAAAAAAAACAAAAAAGGATCAGAAAATTTCTTTGTTTACGTTTAAAATTTTTTAGCATCATCTAACAAATATTCATTTTAAGGTTTATCTTCTTGACTTTTGGTTTAAAAAAAATCAAAATTTTCACTAATGTTTATTCATTTCTCATTTTACATTTATTTTTAAATGAAATCTAATGTTTTATTCTTTTCTTCATTTTTGCATTTCTTTCCAGGTATTAAATAACATTTTATTCATTTTACATTTCAGTTACCATTTATCCATGAAAATTTTGACAATTGATGACATTCACATTATTTTGAAAAAAAATATATATATATATTATTTATTTATTTTTATTTATTAGCTGAATGTTCTTTGTTAGCCTGTAAGAGGAACACTGTGGTTTCTTCCCGCCGCCCAGGGCCAGGGGGCGCTCTGTTCGATTTTTACCCCATAAGAATGGAATGAAATGACAACAACAAACATTGTAATGGGCCCGGGGAGTTTTCCGAACAGTGGGCAGTGTTTCCTCAGGATGTGTGATGCTCCCCAAGCTGTTTGATGTTCTATTTGTGGTCTCTTAGAGACCAAAAGGGGGAGTTGTTGAGACGCTTATCCAGGGTTGCACGTGTACTCATGCACATACAGCTGTATTTCACACATAGTATGTTTCATTTATGCACAGAGAGCTTTTGGAGGAATGGAACTTGACCTTGCATGTTTCACTTTCAAACAAAAGGCTTTCAGTAGAAGTGAAACTTAAGCTGACACCATGATATCATGGCATTCCTTAGCTGACGTAGTTCATCAGACGACCAATAAGGCGTGTCTTAGATATAAAGAATGGATCGTCCGTTTTAGATCAGATGCTGTTCAGTCCCGGTGTATTCACGTCACAACCAATTAGCCTGTGAGGGTAAGCGTCTCTTTCTTTTTAGCGCTAAAAAGAATAAAATAAGTAAAGTCTGATTATTTGTGTTTGGCTGTTTTCTGCACGTGTGATCACATGGTTCCGATTCATCGATAGTATATTTGGTTCAACAATATGTAAGGCATTAATATAAAAGTTCTTCATAGGTATATGGTAGATTTGCATGCAGATGTGCCTCTATCTGCATGTTTTAGATGCAGATAGAACTAAGGAACCCTGAGTTCTGTGTTTCAGAAACAAAATTTGCTTTCCACCCTTCCCCCCAACCTCTTTATATGAGATGTAAATAGCTGGAAATCTAGGAAGCTCCTGTGAGAAGCTAATGGAAGGAAGCCTAAAATGCTTGAACTTCAATGAAAAACATCAGTAAATAAATCTTTGAAATGTTCTTTCTTTTCTTATTGTGACATTTAGCAAACAAAATTAGCTTTGGTAATTCTAGTTGACCAAAGGCAAGAAACGTTTGGTCTGATTTAACAGACAAATATTGTTAATAAAAACATTAATCAAAGACAGCACATGCAAACACAAAATGCAATTTTTAAAATGAAGTTTATTATTAAGGGGGGGAAAAAATCCAAACCTAAATGGTGCTGTGTGTAAACTGATTATCCCTCCTGTTAAATCATAACTGATTTATCACACTTGAGTTCAGTGTCTCTAGACACACCCTGGTATAATTGCTGACACAGCTGATCTTAATCAAGACATAGCTTAAACAGGACCTGCCTGACGAAGTGAAGAACACCAAAATACCATCAAAAGGCAGACACAATGCGGAGATCTAAGGAAATTCAGGAACAAATAAAGTAATGGATTTCTATCAGTCTGGAAAGGGTTACAAAGTCATTTCTAAAGTGTTGGACTCCAGTGAACCACAGTGAGAGGCGTTATCCACACATGGAGAAAACATGGAACAGTGGTAAAGCTTCCCAGCTGGTGGAACAAAATTAGCCTGAGAGCTCAGTGACGACTCATCCAACAGGTCACAAAAACCCCAAAGAAACATCTAAAGAGCGGCAGGCCTCTCTGGCCTCAACTAAGGTTAGAGGTCATGACATTGTAAAAAAAAGAGACAAAAATGGCCAAGATGGTGTTGTGGAAAAAAACTATTTCCAAGCACCGTTCAGGTGAAATCACTCAATCGGGTTTATTCATGAATTGCGCACAACTCAGAGAGCTTGTAGGACAATCAGTAATGAAGCAGGTCTGGATGAAAAGCTCTGCCAGGCAGAGAAAACACATGAGTTTCATACAAAGGGATAAAGGATCCAAAGCATTGGAAGCAGACTGGTTCCCATGCAGCTGGGAAAAACAACATTCAACCTTACATGCAGCTGTACATGTTACCCAAATAGCTTTATCTTGGTGAGAATATACAGGAACTTAGAATAAACATATAGCAATACAACTAGCAGGTGTGACCTTGTTGTAATTTTTCCACATCAATGACAAAGTTCCAAGATGAAAACTACCACAGTGTAAAAATAACTTTAAGTCTTGTCTCAGTTTTTCCAGAACTCACCTTAATGATCCTCAAGACTTTTAGGAAAAACATCCTGTGGACTGACGAGACAAAAGTTGAACTCTTTTGGAAAGTGTGTATGCCGTCTGTTCACCTTAGGCTGAAGCCAATTCTGCTCCTGTAGACACCCCAAGTTACAATTTTAGGGAAAGACAGGCTGGGTTAAACTGACTTTTATTATTTGAATATTTTGCGCTGCTGAATTAAGCTCTACTGACCGTCACTCAGGGACAGGTTAACCCTCCTGCAGACAAAGGGTGGAAAAACCTTTGTTTTCACATAGTTAACAAAAAAACATATGAACTTTTATTTCATAAGATTTGGTTGGTTATTTTATACTGGTTTATAATTAATGCGCATCTTTTAGTTCAGCTAAAATTATGATATAAACTTTTATAGTTTGTAAAACAAAACTTGAAAAACCCCCAAAAAGCATTTCTTTCCAATGAAAGTGATCCCCATGAAATGCACACATAGAACATGAATACTTTTAGTATGAATACAACTGCTTTATAGTTCGACTCATTAGATGCAACATGCGGACTGTTGAACGCCTCAAAGGTTTTTGATGAAAGCGTTTGTCAAAAAACTTCACATTCAAAAACTCGACACCGAAATGAATAATAGCAATTAGTTTAATATAAACAAAAAGAATGAATATACAGCAGGAACTGTAATGATTTATTCATTTAAGGCTAAAGCCAGTTCTGACAACCGAAGCGCTTCAAAACATTTTGCGTTGGCCCACCACATATTTGGCTTCATATGTTGGATCCACATCAACGCTTCATCACCCCTAACTAACATTTAGTTCTTCACATCACATGTTTTGACGACATTTAAGTACGTTGGCGTGGACCGAACAACACCGTCATGGTAGCGACAATCAGCGGACTCGCCTGAATGAAGGAATGAATGTGGTTTTAAGGCTACAGGTAAACTGCAACTCTCACAAAACATTCAGAGTACTCCATGGAGATGATGAACCTCAATAATTAAACACCAACTGTACCATAAAGGGTCAGATCATCTTGGGAGTGAAATGAGGTTTAAGTACCAAAGCCCCCCTAGTCACGCTTTCAACTCTGAAAGTCGTCAACTGAATTACGAGTTTGAAATCTTCAGGACTGCAGTCCAATGTTCAGACTCCATCAGAGGTTTTCATCCTGACTGGCTCACATGAGAATGAAAACAAATAGTCGCATAATACAGAGCATTCAGGCTGTACATGCTGTGCCGTCACCACACGGTAGATAGACGAGTGAGAACATAAAGGTTTAAAAGAACAAAGTCATGTGAAACAAACTTGGATCAGAAAAACAAACATTCAAACAAAAAGAACATAAATACAAGTTATAGAACCTTCCAGGAGTACATTGCAAATGTTCAAAACAAAGGCATCATCTTGGCTGTTCAGCTGCTCTGAGCTGCGTTCAGTAGCAGGTTAAGACTAAACGTCCTTCAGTACCAACAGGCATGAAAAGAAAACAAACACTAATTCTGTTTTCTGACTGTAGAAATAATTCTTACTGGAGTGGAGAAAAGTTCATCGTGCCAGAACACAGATGACTAAATAATTTTAACAGCTGAACATTATGGCTTTTAAAAATATACCTTGAAGCCACTGAATGACTTCATCAACAGCATATATTTTTAAAATCAAACAGAAGAAACAATTCTGGATTCTGAGTGACTAACATTTCTAAAAACAAATACACACACAAGTCTATTAAAAATAATTTGAAGACCTCAACGACACATTGCATCGTTAAGACGGTGAAATCAATGTGTAGTTTGGCTAAATGCTGGTTACCTGGGTCTAAAAGTTGGAGCAAGTCCACAAAAACAGGAAGGCTTCTAAAGGAAAGTATTCAGAAACTAGACATTACATGAAGCAATGTGCCTGGAAAACAGAAACTGAGCAAGAAAGGAAATTAGGGATGCAGCAACTGCAGTTTTCTGGCCAATCATCAATATTTAAAAAGCCTCAGATTTTTTTTCACACGGATGGTGAAGCAGAGATGATGCAGGATAGTCTGACAGGGAAGACAGAAGAGAAGAGAGCACTGATCAACTCATTAGCAAATGTACCGCTGGGTACTTTTCTTGTAAAATCAATACATCATAGATCTAGCAACGATGAAGTCGTTTAATCAGGATGACGATGATAACGCAGCTTGTTGCAGAGTAAAAATGCCTTCTCTAAAAAAAGGCAGATCAGCTAAATTAACACGCTGGATGTCGAGCCAAAAGAAAACTTGGGGTAAAACAACAAGTGCACAACAAGCCTTTCTCCTGTAACTTTGATCTGCCAGCAGCTCTTTGATTACCCTGAAACGAGACGGGAATCCTGTTTTCATACAAGTAAGATCCAGGGGAGGCTCAAGGACTCCCCATGTTTTTGATTCGGGATTCCTTGAGTTCCCTCTACTAGAACTGAAAAGAAGATGTGCCGATAATTACAACAATTTTACTCAGACGCGTTTTCCAAAGCAAAAAAACTTTCAGCTTTTCTGTCATATGTGAATTAATTTTCTGGCTACAGATTAAAGCTGACCACCATGCAACAAAAGTGATTCCATGTTGGTCTGCAGGAGTTATAACTCAGTGGGATTAAGAAGGGTCGACATATTTAGTTTTTTTAAACTAAAATTGTGTAAAACACGTTATGCTTAATTCACAACCACTAAGTCGGGGTCATTTAAAAGTCATTTTAAATAATACCATACACATGAGGTATTATTTAAGGGAATTATAC
Organism: Gambusia affinis; assembly: GCF_019740435.1. Taxonomy (NCBI): domain Eukaryota; kingdom Metazoa; phylum Chordata; class Actinopteri; order Cyprinodontiformes; family Poeciliidae; genus Gambusia; species Gambusia affinis. Next base: position 16,351,511 of record NC_057868.1, read on the forward strand.
TTTAAATATCATTTTATACACTGAAAAAGCTGAACCCTCTAGAAGTTGATCAAAGTGATTCACAGCCAGGAAAGGAGTTGGGTTTTCAGCTTTTACCTAAAACATGAAAAGAAACTCTGGCAGTTCTTCTACAATGTAAAAACAGGAAGCTAATTCAGTCCAAACCCAGGATTTAAAAGGCTAATTGTTCCCAGCAAATCTGGTCGTCCTAAACGAATCAGAGGGAACAGGGGGCCTTCGTTGTGCTTCCTATTTAGAACAGTGTCTGACTCAATAAGCTTAAAATGAGGAAAATAAAACAGTAGTTGCTTGGTTCTTGCAGTGTTTCTTTTGTTTTAGAAAAACAAATATAAAATAGAATCTGCAGATGTCACTAAAAGGAGGATTTCACAAACATTCACCATCCTTTAAAATGCCAGCATGTTTTTCTGAGAAGAAGAAAAACTAAATACATGTGGTGGATATACTGTAACAGTCCGTTGATGCAGTGCAGTACGTCGTCTACTGCATGTAGTCCAGGAAATTCACCGGAGCTTCTGCACGAAAATCCAAAAATCACGGCGAGAGTCTGCAAACTTCATCTTCACAGCATAAAGTTCAGTTTAACCCACTGTCGGTCTGCTCAGGGTTGCACCAAAATACTGCTCAGGTGCTCGCAGTCACAGGCGCGTTTGATTGGTTGCCTATCTCTTGTAATGGTTGGGGGCGTCTGCAAACATGTACTTGAGTCTGTAGGCTTCGGCCAGGAGGAGACCCACTTCCTCGTTTCCCCAGTGGATGGTTGGGAGGTTCTGTAGAAGCATCAGGAGGCTCTGAAGGAAAGACAAATTCTGTGTTTACATCCACATCGCTCTGGTCAAAAGATGCAGAGAGGAGGAAAACTAGGGCAGCCGGGTTAAGCAAATTAAAGATTTATATGCAGACAGACAGGAAATAAAGAACGTAATCTTCTTGTCAGAAAATATGAGGACGTGCAGCAGTACGTGGATGAGCCTCAACAACAAACGAGTTTTTAGAAATAAATAAGTCTTTTTTTTTTTTTTTTTTTTTTTTGCATCATCGTTAAATAAAGTCAAAGACTCCTATTAGTACCTGAAAGTCAACCATGCAGAGGATTTCTTTGCGCCACTCGATGAGAAATGCAGCACACACATACAGGTGGAAGTGGGAGAAACCTTCAGCTTCAGCCTGTGGAAAGTACAAACACAGCGGATTGTTACAACACACATTTACCCAGAAGTCTTTGCTGCAACACCTAGAGAAAAATCAGGAGGAATTATTTATTGCTATCCGATCGCAATCGGATCGCTCACGACCAAAATTAATGCAAATGACGTCTCTAACTTTGCACCTCAAAACCAAAACTGTTTGGGTTTAGCTGGTCGGTCCAGTTGTGCACATGTTTATTCACAATATGAGGCAAATCAGAGTCATCAGGCAAAGAGACATACATCCGCCTTCAATCAGCTGCAAGGCTCATCTGATGCAGATCCCAGATGTCTGTGTGTGTCTACAAAGATAGCAACACTCCAATTCAAAGGCTGGTGCCAAACACACAGCAGATACAGAGGACAAAAAACTCCATCATGAGTAGAAACAGAAGAACATTTATCTCTTAGGAACCATAACCACAACAATTTATTTGGTATTTGGGTAGTGTTTTTTCCGATATAGTCCTTTTCTTCTTTCTCCCTCTGAGCAGATTGTGTGTAAATCAGCGAATCATCACCCTCCTAAAGGCTGGAGTGAAAACTAGATCTCTAAATGGAAAGCTGAGGTTCAGCTCAGCTAAAAATAAAACTTAGGCGTGTTTGCTTATCTGTAAGCTCCAAGAAGTTCCATTCCCTGGGGCAGCGCCATGCCAAGGCTTTTAATTGGTTGTCCCAACACTTTATCAAGGATAAAGAAATAAATTAATATGATGTCAAGAGCAAGAAGCTGATAGGAGTTGAGAAATGTACCAGATCATTTTCAGCTGGATTTCATCATTTTCCCCCCCCAGTTTATTAGTTTTCTACCAACACCAGATCAGTGATTATCCAGGAACACGTCTAAGGCTGAGGCACACATTTCATGTCTTAAGACCATTAGTGTGGAATCCTCAGTTGGTTAGGGCAGAGGAGGCAGCTCTACCACTTATTGGATCTCTGTATTATTCTAGATCAGCCTTTTCCTGTTATGCCTGTTACTGATGTGACCATGATCTAATCTAAAAATGTTCCTCATCATGTTAACAGATTCTGTGATTGTTCTATAAATGCTCTGGAGCAGGAAGACGAGTGAAGCCCAAAGGACAGGGAGTATGCGCCTCCATCACCACTAGAGAGGCGCCCCGTCCGATATTAATATCTGCATCGGTCCCGATATCGAAAACAACAAGGGCGGATCTATTCAGTTTAATTCTATACTTTGCGCTTTGAGTGATGAGTATGCTTTATTTATTTTACATCATATTTAGTATTGTAAACAATTGCATTTTCTGGACCATTTGAAAGGTTTGTTGCACTTTATTGTTTTTACATGTTTGAGTCAACCTGTTGTTTTTATCAGTTTCAGTTTCTTTATTATTTGTTTTACTTGTTTGGCTGTTATGTTATTAAATTAAAGTTGTGATGTTTTTACATCAAGCTTGTGAAGCTATTGGTGTGTGTAAGTGTGCTGCACTGGTGCAGAGTTATCAAATACATCTGGAATTCAGTACATTTACTATGTACTGTGTTTAAAAAAAATAAATAGAGAGAGAGAAAAGTTTTAAGTAAATTCAGCTGTTTTCCAGCAATGGAATCAGCCAACACTAAACCACAAGTATCGGTATTGGTAGTGAAAATAGTGGATTGCTGCTTCCATAATCACTACTACCACTGATTTATTTTGTGCATGAGCACGGTGAAGAATATAGTGAGGAAGACCGGAACATGTAAATATCTGAAGGAGAGAACTCCACCTGGTAGGTGTCCCACAGGCAGATAATGGTACAACGAAGTGGCAGCTCCCTCATCAGCAGGTTGTTCATCCATCGAAACGCAAACTGCAGGTACTCCACCTCATATTTCTTGAAATGAGTGTGAATATCCACTGAAGACAGACAAAAAACAAATTTTAAAAACGATTTCTCATGATTTCTGTTGGACTGAACAATACGTTCATCTCCTCACCGTCTATCCGGCTGACCAGCTCCTCCAGCGCCTTCACCTTGTTCTGGATTCCAGGCTGGGCGAAGGTGTAGTTGTCCTGGAAGGTGGGCCGTGTTATTTGACAGGAACACAGACAGATGACCTGCAGCCTGAGAGCCAAGCGTGCGTCCTCACCTGTATGCCATCCAGCAGCTTGCTCATGCACCAGAAACTGTCGGCCTCGATGTTTCTTTGGGTCTCCAGAGGCAGAGCCGCCACGTCAAAGTTCTCCACATCCTCCGCTAGGATGAGAACGAAAGAAATGAAAGGTTTCTTGTATAGTAGCCGTATTGTAAAGGAGTCAGCTAATTTTCAGCTTGACAATTTAACAGTGCTTATTGGTCTCCCAAAACCTGATGAAAATTCTACGTCATGCTGCCATCACGTAGCAACAACTCGCAGGCGGAAGTGAAGGCGTTGCCGGAATACGGCGCGCTAAATTATAGAACGTAATTTAACGAATCCTCGAGGCAGATAAATTTTCCTCGAGGAATTTTAATAATCGAGGTAATGGAATCATTTGAGGAATCGTTACAGCCCTAGTAACGATTCCTCAAACATGAAATTTCATTTCATTTCATGTTTTCATATTCCAAGTTTTTTAATCTATTTTTCATAACCGCATTTAAATCAACAATTATTGTGTGAATGAAAGCAATCCACAGTTTCACAAATATAACAGACTGCTGTGGTCAACGGAACATTTTTTTTCCCATGGTGTTAAATAATTGTTTCCTTCATTTCTTTGAAGAACTCAAACATCAAATGTTGTTTTTGGCATTAAAGAAGAATCTCCCTTTTCAAAATGCTTTGGAGTTGAACTGAATATCAAAATACTTATTACATAAAAAAATTAAAAAAACAACAACCTTGTGCTCACTTCCATAATGATCAGGATGTTTATTTTCTCCAACAACAGTGAAGTAATGACTGTCAGTGTTTTGGCGTTCAGCCTTCGTGTTCCTGCGACTGCATGGCTGCAGGTCGTTCAGGCAACACTTTTAGCCGATAACGTGAAGAGTCAGGAAGTGCACTTTTATCAGTTTGAGCTCTCAGGCAGTGCATGCTGGCTTTGGAAACGTTTAAGCATTTTGGATACCTCAGGGTTAAATCTCTCTCTCGAGAGAGCCAAAATGCAATTTGCCTTGAAAAAGAGATACATTTTATATAATCATGTACTACATGAAACATATTTTCAAAAGTAAGTAAGGGACACATTAACTAAAGAGAAGACAGGAGACTGAAGGGGATTTTTATTTATACAGATGTACTAAACTAAAGATATTTTGGAAAACTAAGTAAATAAACTCAAATCTATTTCTGTTTTCAGATTTCAGATCAGTGTGGAATAAACTTTTACAAAAGAAAAAAAAATGGCTTTTGCAAAATGAGGCCAGCGATGCACAAGGACAAACTTCAACATCCTAAATACAAGAGAAACTAGAATCATCTAAAGTCCATACAAACAAATCAAAGTTTTGCAAAAACAGAAAATCGGACATCAGGAATGAAATTCATCACTCAGATTAGTGCATCTCTGTACTTAAAAAAAAACAAACAAAAAACTTAATTCAAGAGAATAAATGAACTTACTGACAAACTCGGACAAGAAGACGACAAAAAAAGGTGTGACGAGGTCGTTGATCCCTTGGACGTAACCGCTGGCTGGATGACGGATGGCCCAGATAAACAGAATCCGCTCAAATACCTGAAGACAAAATGACAAAACTCTGTTTTAAAGGAACATCATGCTGTGCCGTACAGAACGCTCTGTTCTGTTTTCTCTTTGAGGCAATTTTGTAGCCGTTTCTCAGGGGAGAGTTTATTGCTACGTCCCACACATTCAACCTGTGTCCACCCGTTAGAACAGTCAAATTTAGATGCATTATCTACACATTTTTGTACAAATCTTTACAATTTTCAATTGCAGCATCATAAAATGAGATTTGAGGAACTCGGTCAAGCTACGTTTCAAAGTGAACTTCCTCTTTTTCTCCTCAGTGACTCAGCAACACAATATTTCACAAACTTCCCCAAGTTATACATTTTTTTAGTAGTATTATGTCTAGTCATCCAGTGATTTGAAGTGTTGTTGATTTTTGATGTGTGAAGCTGATACTTCCAATCTGAGGAGTGCAATTCTGAAATTGCTCTTTGCTTCAAACTGTAACAATTCTTGATGCTTTATTGAAACGTCTATTTTCCCCACAAACCAATGAAGAAGAAAAATTGAGAAAATTAAGCTATATGCCTGATTTAATTACTAATCTATAAACTCAAAATCTGAATTACACACCAGCCACCTGCAGCAGGGTAAGAACAAAGAATCATCAGGAGAGCAGACTAGGAGAAGTTTTGAACACAGCAGAATTTATCTTTATATTTACAATCACGAAAACAAGATGACGTCAAACAACACAAAAATGACCAGTGTTAAGTCTTTGTCAAATATATATTATGTGTTACACTCCTAAAAGAAGCAGGGGAGCAAAGAAACTGCAGCAAAGTGAATTAGTTGCATCCTCAGTTTACACAGAAAGCTTTCCAGGCTCTAGAGTTAACCAGACTCTAATTTCATGAACATTTACTGTCAATCTGGAGTTCAGATTCGATTGTTATTATAGTTGGACCGAGTTTGAAAAGAGTTAAGACTTAAAATTTTTCTACAATACAAAATAAAGGTATTTTAATTTTTATGTACAGTATCTATAGTTGTCTTTTTTTAGCTGTAAGAGCTGAATATATGCAGATTACACATGCATTACATTTAAATCTTTTGACAAAATGTCAAACACATGTCAATGTAGGAAAAAAAAATGGAACCACCAACTTATTATAAAACATCTAAGTAAAGTCTGTGGATGTAATTTTGTTAAACTGAAATTAAACTTTTTTTAAGCCTTTATGATTTTGAGGTAGCCGAGCCAGGAGCGTTTTCCTCCTCCAGAAAGGCCGTTAGTACCACTGATCTAGAGCTGGACATTAAACTCTCTGGCCGCTGGATTTCTACTGGACCTCACCTCTTGGACTGCAGGCTGCTGGAACAAAGGGATGAGCGGGTTGGTTCTTGGAATGTCAATGTGGATCTGCCAGGACCAAATAATGAAACTCAGATAAAAGCAGTGTGTCTAATTCATTTAAAGTGATAACATAATGCTTCCACACTACCCAGATGAGATCTTTACCTGTCTGTAAGTGTCTTTATAGTGCTCATCTGTTCTGGAGTGATAGTATTGCTCTATGAACCCAAAATACTCTTCTCTCTTTCTCTTCAGGACCAGCTCTCTGCGCTCCTTGTTGGCCGGCAGGTAACCCTGAGAGGAGCAAGAACAGAAAAGAAACTTTTCTTTCTGGGGAACAGAACAAGCTGGCCGAGGGCGATAAGAGCAGAGGGAAGATAAGGCTGCCGCTGAAACGCACAGCTGCTGACACCAAATGAACAGTACTGGATAAACAAACTAAAAAAAAAAAAAAATTTGGCTTTTAGTACTGAGTTTTGAGTTATGCGATGTTGCAAAACTGAAGGTCGTAAGCCTTACAGAGAGAAGCCTCCACGTGATTGGCCGGACTTCTCTTGGTATTCCCGACCAGCTGTGTTTCCGCAGTTCTTCTGTGATGGCAGAAAGCAAAACAGGCCAATCAGATCAACGCTCGGTTTCATGTTAAGTCCAGAGAGCAGCTGCTTCAGCTGGCTGCAAGTCAGAGGGAGCTAAACTGTCCTTTTCTTGAACAAGTTTCATTAAGGACTTATTCAAGTTTTCCTCACAGACGCTGGATGATATGTGATTTTATCTTTCCCTTTGATTCAAATATAGGGTCTATCTGGAGGAGACATTACAACGTTTTGCAATAATTGTCAGAGGTCAAGCTGTATTTTGTGTGAAGCAGCATTCTGGGAGCTTCTAAGAGGCCATTTAACAACAACAAAAAATAAATAAATCCAATGACTGATCCACTGGAGGGATGATATCTTACAGAGTGCAAAGTTATGGTAAACATAATCATATTTTAATTGAGTGTTTCCCTGTTTTAAAAAAGCTAAAACAATTTATAAACCACATTTAAAAAAGTAGGGGTGCACTGATTGCCAATTACAGATCTTTAAGAAAACCTAACCTATCAATTCCAATTTTGGCTAATATTGATTTTTGTGTCTGAAATTGTACTAAATATAGTAAGAAAGTTGCTGAGTTGGCAATAGTGGGGTGATTATTATTAACTGCAAACATTGAGACTTGACATGGTGGGTGGGTCAGTCAGTCAAACCACTCTCACTGCAGAGCAAAAGAGGACAGTGGCTGATTTTTAGACATTTGTGAAGGTAGATAAGATCAGTAAGTATTGGCTGATCTCCAAAAATTAAAGAACTTGGCACCAATTTATCAGTGAACACCTAAAAACAACAGAATAAAATGCATATTTCCAACACATCAGAGCCTCAAGATTATACAATAATGCTTTTGAAGTTTGTCTAACTGCATTTTCTTATTTGGGTGGAACAAAAACATCTTGCATGATTTCTGGACAGGATTTACAGGACAGATGGGGGCGTCGCTGAGCATGGCAGCATGCGAATACCTTTCCCTCTTCAACAGTACCTAGGTCAGTGTTGGGACTGGCCAGCAGCTGCTTGAATTTATCCAGGCGGCTTTTCTCCCGCACCGTCATGGGTGGAGCCCCTGACGCATTCTGATCCGAGATACGAGCCACCAGAGGGATGATGGGACGCACTGGGAGAGATTGCTGCTTCTGCAGCGAGGAGCGGACTGAGGAAAAGACAACAAACAAACAAAAAAGAAAATTGGTAAAATTCTCTTCAGATAAAAGAACACAGTAACTGAACAACCACTGAGTTTAAATAAGATCAAAGGATTAATTCGCAACAGCCTGAATATTCAGCATCCAGGTGACGTCTGAGCAGCACATAACTATTCATGTGGCAGATGCTCCTCAATATGAAGCTGTACGCAGCTTGTGCATTATTCAAAATATTCACCCAGCAACCCACAGTGTGCCTGCAGGTCACAACACTAATACACTACTGTGCAAAAAGTTTCAATCCACATATTCTATAGATGTAGTTTCCAAAGCAGTGGGGAAAAAAATTTACATACTTTCAAAGACTTGGCACTACTACTAAAAAAATTTGTTTTGCTAACATTATGCTCCACACCAACATGCTATTTAGCAGCAGCTAGTGCTAAAGCACTAACTTTTGACATGACTTTATTTTATATTTATTTCTGGTTTGAAATTAAGTCATTAGCGGAAAAGAAGAGACAGAGGAAACAGAACAAGAGGAAAGGAAACTGAACTGCTGCACCCACTTGAAAATAAGAGCATGAATGTAAATGTCTAAGTCCTCGAAAAATTAACAGTGGACAGCCAAAAGTTCAACAAAGATGTCGAACCTTATTTAACTGAAAGTTTATTTATTGGAATTAACTGAGTGATTCCTTCGTACTTTTTGAAAGATGCTTTAATAGAAAGCTTTATTTATTGTGATCTGTGTATACATCTTTGTCTTGGGTAAGCTTTTATATTTCGACTCCAAGTCACTAAAAATCAGATTTGTAACTCAGTTTTGTAAATCAATTTGGACTTTCTTTTTTTGTCAGAGAACATTTCCAATGATTAACAGAATACCAGCAGTAAAACAGAACTCCTCAAACACCTCCAGTATTTAGTGGTTGTGTCTGTGGTCTGGGACGTGTCCCGTCAGGCACATATTTAAGCCTGATAATCTCTACAGACCTACCTGCAGTGGTAAGTCCCTTCTAACAAAGTCCATAATTAGCTTCAGGATGAATCACAAGAGTCTCAGAAACTCTTTAAGCAGAATGAATTGCTGCACGATATTTACAACACACCTGAGGTCGTGTTGAGATCGGCGTCACTACTAGACTTCACAAATTTGCCGTTGACACGCTCACACTCTGAGCCGTCGTCCCTTTGGGAGTTGTGACCCTCGTCCCTGGGTGGAGTCAGTATGTGAGGCAACACATGCTCGGTTTCACCCGTCTGATGCCGTAGTTGCTAAGTGGACGCAGAAATAAACAGAACACACCTGGATGAGAATCTCTCACCGATCCAGACCAGCCTGGAGCTTTTCAGTGAGAAACAGGAGGTCTTGTAGATACCTGGTTGTGCACAGATGTCCAGTCCTGGCCTGAAGGCGTAAAGGAAGCCGAGAAGGGTGTCCCGCACAAGATTTCATCCTCCTCGTCGCCAATGTCCCAAGCATCATTTGTGCTGCAAGCAAACTCGTGGAAGCTGCAAGCTTTTTTAGACTTAAGGTTGTTGAATTTGGGCTTTGAGTCTTTTGGGTACCTGCAGGTTGGAATAATGAACAAACAGGAAATGAAAAAAAGGTGTAAGACCTGGTAGATCCCATTGATGGATGAATTTTATCCATCCAGCCAACCAAGTAGTCAGCTAGTGAGGGGAAAATCAGACCATCTTTTCAGCTTACCAACCTTATTTAGTTATCAACTGACTGGAATCTAAAAAAAATAAATAAAAAAAAAACTCTCTGGGCAAAGACACAAGTACATACTAGGATCAGATTAAAATATTTTTTTTTTCTAAATTATGAAATTAAAGTGATCATATTTATGACACAAAAGTCCTAATATTAGTAAAATATAGGCACAATATTACAAGAGGAAAGTCATAAAAGTACAAAACAAACCAACAGTTGTTTTAACAAGAACAAAGCTTTTATAGTTATCAAGCTGTAATGTGACCAGATCGTCAAGTCTGTGGTTCATTCAGAATAGACTCAGTTATTGCTCAATCGCTTCAAACACCTGCTGATAATAATTTGATGCTGATGTGTTAAAAGATTAGGTATGTCCTATTTGTAAAACCGATACCAAAGTACGACTTCATAAGATGCTCTTTGTTTTAGTGTTTTATCTTTCATAAAGTAGTTATAAAATTACTACTTCATTCTTCTAGTGTTATGACTTTCAGATAACATGAATTTATTCGACTTTATTGTTGTATGACTTCTGGTATTATTATGACCTTATTCTGGTAATGTTATGACTTTATTCTCCTACTATTACAACCTATTCTGGGAATATTATGTCTTCATTCTGGTAATTCGTTCAAATTTTACTTTTTTTTTTTTTCTAGCCTGGCCGTAACACTCCATTGTAGAGAAACACAATTGTTGCCAGGCCATATTCCCAATGCTCTTCTGTGGTGAAGTTGCTACTGAGGAAATCAGACTGAAAGTACAAGACAGGTGTTTAAAAGTGAATGCATTGATTATTAAGAGCATAAATACACCTTCCTTATCACTTTATAAGAACACAGAAGTAAAACTAATTACTGCCAAAGTTTACAATCCATTGAAACTCCTGTCACGTTATTGTTTTAAGAGACGTCTGTTTCATATACCGTCAGAAACATCTTAACGGTTCAATGAAAGTCATTTTTGATTCAAAATCCAGCTGGGGTATGAATAGTTCTGAGCTAAACTCTACAAAGTTGAACATTGGACACTTCAAATTTGAATAATTAATTCAAATCTGCCATAACAGTTCATGGCAAAAAGCCTAAAAAGAAATATCCTGGACCCCACTTAATCATTGTCATTAAAGAGAAGTTGGAATTGGCTGTAAACTTTATCTTTCTGTAGGAGTTAAAAAAAAAAAAAAAAAAACAAACAGATCTGAATTAAGAAAAAAAATAATCGAATTGATGCATCTCAAAATAATGCAATAAAGTAAAAGAAACATAAAATACTGGATCCAAAAGCAGAACAAAAGCAAAATGCATGCAGTACACAAATGTACTCAAAGTATGGAACGACTGCAAAGACCGGTAAAAAGGACAAATTAAATGCGTCCACGTGGCATGCAGCAGCCCAGGCGATCACTGAGCACTTACGTGCGTCGCAAACGGGGATCGAGAGGTGGATGCTGTGCTCCATAAACTGGTTGCACGCTGTGGATGATAATGTAAAAATGCAGTCACCTCGACGTGGAAAAACACTTGTAGCTAACCTGAGGGTAAATGTTCACATCCATCGTTTAATGATTGTTCAGAGGAATGCTGGCGATGGTACAAACTGTCCTTCATGGCTTTCCTTGACCCCAAAAGCTAATTTATTATCTCACTTGTTCTAAATATGGCTGAGTACAGACGCAACCTTAGAGTATTAAATTTGCTTTTCCCACTCATATGTGAGAATTAAATCAGGAAGCAAACAAAGTTAGGAAGAAGAGGTTTCCACAGTTGGGTTTGGGACCCCATTTTCTGTTAGGCGTAATATCTAAGTCGGTGGTCTTCTTCAAAAACCATCTTCAATGACAATTTGTTTTTTTTAATAAATGTTGAAAAAGATAAAATAGCACAACAGTATAAATAAATAAGGAATCATTTTTCCTTCAGAGGGATATTCCTCCCAAGGTATTTTTTAGTTTGAGTGACAGGTTCAAAGTCAGAAAGCGTTGTGTAAAGTAGTGTTTGTTTAGTTTCAGTATTTTTGTTGACCACTCTTTCCTTTTAGTCAGACTGTAGTTCTGCAGTAAACAGAAGTAGCCAACAGCTTGCAGGGCGGCCATGTTGTTCCCCTCCCTGTCGTGGGCAGTATGTTCAGCAGACAGCACAAACTTAAAGCCCAGCTTTTTATTTCCCTTCTGACTCTCTGGACTCAAACCGGGAGCAAACAAGGAAAAGCCACAATTCCCACTTCTTTCTTTGTTTCTTCGAAGAAATCCAAAGAAATGTTGCCCCCCCTCAACAACCCCATAGTGCCTTATAAAACTCTCCACAACTCTTAAACCAAGGGTGTCCAAAGTCTGGCTTGGGGACTATTGGTAGTGATTCTGGGCGACCCCTGATTCCAACACAAAACTGGCACAAACTTGGTTTCCCAGCTCAAGGTTGGAAGTAAAAAAAAAAAAAATAATTTTAATCAAATTTAAAAAAAAAAAAAAAAAAAAAAAAAATGAAATGTACAATATGCACTCATCCTTCAACAACCATGTTTTTCACATTTATGTCAAATTAATAAAGAAATGACTCTGGACTAAACCTGGCTAAATAAAATTATTAAATGAAAATCACAGGAAGTCTTGCTGCAGTTTGCCAGAAGCCCTGTAGAGGACATAGCAAGGTATAAAAACACAATTATCCCTTCTGCTGTAGAAAACAAGTCACACTGTGACCATGAACGACTCATCTGGCTGGCGACATTTTTATTGGAATAGCTTACAGCCTTGTGGCTGGGAACTGGAGCTGCTGGTTATCTGGCAGTGCCAGAGTCTGTTGTTTACAACCGTCACACTGGCTTTATCAGCAGCAGCAGCAAGGACAGGGAGCGAGCGCAAAGCCCCAGTCTTCCTGTTCAAACATCTGTTGGTGTCCAACCTCCGTGGTTAGATCCGTCTGTGGGACAGAGACAGAGACACGCCCTCTCCTTGGAAATCCTCTCCTCTCAGGTTTCCCAAACAGACTCAGCTCCTGTTTTCTTCCTGCCCCGCCCTCTGACAGTTGAAACCAACACATCAGCCTGTCCGTCAGTCATAAAAACATACAGCTCAACGTAGGTGAAACACACAGCTCAGCTCTTTTTCCAATGAGTTGTGATTGCTGTGTGTGCCAGAGGAACTGCAGGCAGTACCTTAGTGGGCGGTTGTGATGTTTGCTGGTCCCAGCTATTAGGCTTATATTTGAGATGACAAATGAAAAACATATGCAGCAGCGAATCGGACGCACGTCCATTTGTATTTTGAATAATTCTTTGAATTATTATTTTTTATTTATCTAAGAAAAAGCCAGGTAATTTAAGTTTCGGAGTTTTATGCACATAGGTATTTCTGTTTAAATAAGAGGTGAACTGATAGTTGATTTACCTAGCGTGGGGAGATCGGCTGATACTTTCATTCAAAGCCAATCTTTTCCTCCAATCTTATCTACCCAATAAAAAAAACAAAACAAAACAAAAAAACAAACAAAAAACAAAATCAATCATTGTCCTCTTTTGCTCTGCTGTGAAAGCAGTTTCACTGACAGACCTGTCCACCAGGTCATGTCTGCAGTAAATAATAGTCCCTCCGCTGTTACCAACTCAGCAACATTTCAGATAAAAAAGAATTGGTTTCAGCCAAAATTTTTAATTGGCAAGTCAGGCTTTCTAAAGATCGGTAATCGGCCAGAAAACTGCAATTGGTACACCCCTGGTTAAGATAAAAATGTATCCTATTCGTTTATACCGCCTTTTCTTTTTCTCACATAATTTAAGCACAATCTCCATAGAGAATAGAAAAAATTGTTTTTCAAATTAAAAATGGTTTCTGAGTTGAATCGCTAGACTGTGAAAGATTTGCATGTCAAATATATGCTCAAATATCTATAACAGAAATCACACAATTACCTTCACTATTGTAAAATACGGTCCCTCCAGTTGTTCTTGATTTCTGCAATCGTGGAAATTCCCGCAAACTCAGCAAATTCCCATATATTTTCATGCTACTGCATCATTGTGAGTAATTGTGAGAATTCATTAGCAAAAATGGTCAAACATGGGATTTAAGTGATCCTAACTCCCACCTGCAGGTGACAATATGTCTTACTTCTGCCTCAGCCTCAATCTGTTATTTAACAAAATAAAATCGCATTTACCGTCATACGCAAGCGTGGGAAAAAATTATTTTGCGTAGCTCACATTAATATACGTTTGGAAGAGGTTTATTTAAATTCATTTTTATTTATTTTTTTACCAACATGTTTCTTCTCACCAATAATGAAACGACTTTAGAGTCTGGCAAACAATCTGTAGTGGCTGACAGCAGACAGTGTAGGAGCCTTCTTTCAGCCAGCTGACAAGCAGTGCATAGCACTATTGCAAGTGCTATGCAACAGTGCTATAAACAAAATTTGTTGTAATTTTTAAACTGTATCTTTTTAAAACTTGGTATTGATGGTGGCAACCAGCCTGTGACTAAATGTTTTAAATGTCCATCCATCTGCTGTATTTGTTTCTACAGTAGGTTGGGTGGAAAATAAATCACTCATACACAAAACTATAACTCATAATGATAATTGGGGGGGGGGGAGGAGCTTAAAGTGTTATTTCACTTCATGACCCTAAATGGAGGCTCGCTGAACTCCAGTTTAGAGCGGTATGAGGGTGAATGGAGACCATTGTGTTGCAGCAGCTGCCAGCACAGACCCAGGAAGCATACGGCGGGCGGATGGTGACAGATGACACCCCCACTTTAACACAAACCGCAGAGAATAAAGTGATGGAGCTCAGTCAACTTTTAGCTGACAACGCAACCAAATGAAACCTCTCTGACGTGCTACAGCAGATTGACTAAAAACGACAATAATTTGCGCATTTAACTATAATTACTCCAGGCAGTTACGTCGACCGTTTAAACATTATGTTTCTACGCATATTGAGCTTCTCTCGTTGTGCGCCAAACACGACTTTCCTGTAGATTTTTCCTGACTACAACAGTCCAGCCGAAAAGTTAGCGCTGGGAGGCAGCTATGTTTTGATAAGAATGAGACAACCAACCTTCCGGGAACCTTAGTGTTTCTCCTCCAGAAATTGATCCTGTTGTCGGTGGCCATACTCGGATAGCACAACCCCCTTCAGCCCAACACCGAGCCCGGCTCCGCGTACCATGAAAGCTCAATAGGGTGAAGGGGAAGGGACGGCTTCCGTGTTTCACAGCGCGGCCCCGCTCAGCTCTCTGTGGTCAGCCTCGGGGAGAGTTCAAATGATCCAGAGATAAGGCAATATCTGTGCTCTGCTGCGAGGATGAGCAAAGCGGCTCAATGGAAGCCGCCATCTTGGGGAGCAACGGTCGAAGCGCGTGATTGGCTCGAGGGTCGAACAGGTGCGGTGAAGGTGGCCAATAGCAGCAGATGTTGTGCAGGGAAAAGGAGGAAAAAGATAAATAAATGAACAAAAATAACCAACAGACAGAGCTGGGTAGAGTAGCGAAAAGGTGTGCTCAAGAAAGAGTAGCAGTACTTCCTCATATTTTTACTCAAGTAAAGGTAAAAAGTAGTCCCGTAATTATTCAAATTAGAGTAATAAGGTATCCGATTTAATATTTTAAAATATAATGCAGACAAATATATAAAGTTGTGTTTATTCTGGTATTTTAAAACCAAAATTATGCCCCAACTTTACATAATGTAAAATACAAATATGTTTTCAAGTTTTATGGACATTAATTTATTCAAGTGCGCCAACCACCTGCAGAGAAGAATGTTGGGATCCTGAGTGATAGGTGAGACCATGGATCATAGTGCACTAATTCCTGATGGCCTAACCTGGCTTTGTTGACATGGAATGTCTCACCTCAGTGGAATGCTACTAGTTTCAAAGTCACCTCCTGGTTTCTGCCAACCAGTGCACTGTGCATACTTTGGAAAGTAAACATAAACATACAATGTGTCTATAATATCTTAATGTTTTAAATACCAAAACTCGGCTGATTTGATATTAGAGAGCAGTTTCCATAAATGTCAAATATAGTGAATCTCCTAATATTTTGCCTAAGCATCCGATCCTGCTATCATTTCATGGACAAAATGTAAAATAGAAAAACAGAAAAGCAAATAATTGTTGGAGCTCATCAAGACAGCTCAATTCCTTTAGATTCCCTGATCAGGCAGTTCTGGCACATATAGGGGGAATGTTGCCCCCCCTGGCCCATATCCCAGCCACCTCACTGTTTTTGACTCTATTGCCCTTAGAAACATTAACGTCTTAACGAAGCAGCCAAACAAAGGATCAACAATCATTTTTGATTGTTATTATTACAAGAGCCTTGTAAAAGCAAAGTAGGTGCTTCACTGTAGAGATGTTTTTTGGCTTAACACCTACCTGATGAACTGCCTATAGCAGTCTGTAGTGTATTATGATAAAAGATCTGACTGTTCATGTGGCTTTCAGCTGTGTTGATGCCTGTATGTTCATAGATTTGTTGAGATAAATAAGTATGTGACCCAGATCAACCCATTTATTTATTATTTAACCAGCACCATCTGGCTGGTATGCCTATCGAAGCCTATTTTACAGCATAGTCTTGAGGAATCCCTCTTTTCTTTTCTTTACACTTTGCCTCAAAGAAACCAGAGTTCAGTTTTTTAAACTGAACAGTGGTTCTTGGTTTTCCAAAGATTGCTATAAGTTTGTTACAAAGGTATCAATACTATGTGGGATCTCTCTACCAGGCATGGTCAAAATCATACAAAGCATCTTCAAATTAATATGTATATATATGTATATATATAGCCAATCACCTTAATGATGCAGAAGGTTGTGGCCCTGTACACATCTGAATCTGATTCAACCTTAGAAACAATTTCCAGATGTTTGAAAGTGCTGCTTTCATCTGTCCAAACAATTATACGCAATTGTTGAAATGATGGGAATGTCTAACCATCATACCAGTCAGTACGGAGATCGGATCTGTAACTAAGAGATAAATATGTTTTGGTATGAAATGTATATATTGACCCCCAGAAGAAAAGCCAAAGGCCTCATGAATACACTGGCTGGAGCTGGTAAGACAGAGTCATTATCCACAGTGAAACATATTTTGTACCGACATCGAACTTGACTCTATTCCACAGTTCTGTCAGGAGGAATGGGGCAGAATTTCAGCAAAACTCTGAGAGAAGCTCATGGAAGGATGTCCATCATGTTTCATCCTAGTCCTACAGTCAAAAAGTAACGCCACCAAACTCTGAGAAAAAGTAATGAATCTTTTTGCTTCATTGTGACATTTAGCAAATAAAAATAATTTTAGTAATTCTAACTGACCTAAAACAAGAGAAGCTTGGTCAAACTTAACTTCAGACAGTGAGAAAAAACAGGTGGATGTATGTTTTTATTCGGTGTGTGTGAACTTCTGGTTTTAACTGAGAATGAGTTTCCACAGCCAATCAGATGTACGTCATGCTTCAATGTTTCAACATAATGCTCAAGAGTTTCTGTTTCTGCATCATAAGTGTTTCCTCACTCCCCACTAACTAGTAGCAATTTTACTAGGAGGTACACCAATAAATTGGCCCCGATTTCCTTAATTTTGAGTGATCAGCCGATACTTACAGGTTGAGCCTACCTCCGCAAAGGTCTAAAAGTAAGCCACTATCCCCTTTTGCCCACCAGGTCAGGTGTGAATGCGTGCAGTTAACAGTAGTCACCCTCTTGGCTATGTAGAAACGTTGACTTTTCAGACAAAAGTCAGAATTTTTGCTTCACCCAAAATCAAATTTAGCAGGTCAGGCAAACCAGAAAACTGTAAATGGTGCAGCCTAATTTTTATTCATTAAAAGGGTGAACGTATAGGCTTTAGAGCTTGAAAGAATTCTTGGACAGCAAGATTTTGTCTCTGATAAAATAAAACTAAGGTAAACAAGTAAGCCGAGATTGTAGTCATAGAGGTCAACACTGTATGATGCTGTATCAAGAAACTCATCATCAAAGAACATACTGTTAGATAATCCTTCCACAGACTGAAAAAAAGTGGGGGTTTTCCATTTTAGTACACTCAGTGAGAAGGGAAAAAAAGGTTATTAAGAATTGAACTTGCCTGTGATAATTCAGAGCTGATGCATCGCAAACGAGAACCTTTTCACACCACTATGAGTTTGCAAATCAAAATACTTCCCCTGCTTGGTGACCATTGTATCTTATCTGGCGCCGATACTTCTTTTTTCCAAGATGCTGCATTTACAGCTTGATACCACAAGGGGGCAGGGTTTCTCCGCTCTAAGAAAAAAGCAATTTCGGTCAGAATGAAACCAGTCCAACTACCTCCCTATTTACAGTAAATGCTTGACTTTTCGGTTAACCACGGCCTGTATCAGCCTAGTATGAACACAGAAGAGTTGCAGTTGGGTTTTTCCTGAAACAACTTTAGGATAAACTGCATTGAGTTGAACTTCTGTGAGTGTGTAGTTCAGAGGAGCTCAGTGAATCCCAGTGTCCTGACGTTACGTTGGTGTATTCAAACGTAGGCAAATGGAGGGTTTTGTAGACATGCTTTGGTTTAGTTGTGTATTTGAATGGCAGGTGCTGTTTCTGTCTGTTTAGGGAAATAACAACATGCTCCTCCCACGTGCCCTCACCTCCAACCTCCAACGGACATCAACTGACAAAAATCCAGGTGAGGTACCTCCCCTGTTGCCCTGCTGTTTATATGTTTTGAGTTTTAAATTTAAAAAGAAGTGGCACTGTAATCCGATTATTAGCAGAAAAAAAACCCCGCCTCATACACACATTTTTTTTTCGGCTGGACTAAAGAAAAATTGACTTGAGCTTAATTTTTTCAGACGTTTGCCTCTGTTGCGTTTGGAGTGGGAAGCCATGGTATAAAACGTTAAAGGGACGAGCTAAAGAGAAGATCCGCTCAGTCACAAGGCAGAACTATGAAGAACTGTGTGGGATGCTTGGAGTTGCCTGGGGGAACAACAGCTTTCTGAATGACTCTGCTTTCATGTTGTACTTTTACCCTCATACTTTAATTTAAGATTATCTGTCCTTAGTTTAAATTCTTCTTTAAATACACTGATGTTTAACTTTGAACTTTCCAAAGCATCCCTACTATCCTACCTTTGCTTCTGAGGAGCACGCCACAGGCTGTATGTAATCAGAGTGAATGTAAATGCTTTTCCATGGAACATCCCCTGTGAGATTTTTGCCCCTCAGCCTCATTTTTGTGGATGTGACCCCCGGTGTTTTCTCGCTCCTTCTCCACAACCCATGCAAGGACAACATCGTGATTCTCCTCCTCAGCGCCAAAGTATCACCAAAACCAATCAGTCTGCATTCTTTAAGAAAAGAGGATCTTTTTCTTTTGGTCTGTCTTATCCTGTGATCTTGGCGTAGAGTTTGTAGAGTTGTTTGTGAGGAAATTAGAAGGTTTTCAACGTTGAAGTTGGAGCATATTCTGAGTTTTTGTAAGCTGAGGTAAGCTAATGTTTTATTTTTTTATCTTTATTTTCATGACTCAGGATTTTTAAACTTTCTACATAAACAATATTGTTACTAAACTACCAACTCAAGAGTCATATCTGTACTATCTGATTACAGCAAATCCAATTTGGTCAGAATAAAACAAGGTTTTATTGCACTACTTTCAGTCCAGTGACTGATTTCCCACAACTTTTCCAACTTGTGCTTCCTCGACTTCAACTTTTTAGAACTTTGGATTTGGTGGCTGTCCTCCTGAAGGCACATGGTGATGACCAGCCAAGTTATTCTGCGGGGTGACGGGTCATCACTTCCACTGCCCACTCACTCTGGCTGGGACCAGGCCATGAAGGATTGTGGATTCTCAGAGAAAGGTCAGTCCGACGCCTCAGAAAAAGGAAGTCTGTCTGTTGGACATTTCAGATTTGCATGTTACAAGTCTCTACTTCATCCAGTTGTTCATTTTCGGGCCTGTAAGTATAATATACTGAGTAAATTATTCCTTGTCGCGCCATCAGAGCTTTATCCTTATGGGAGGGATGAAATGTGTTTGGCCTTTTAGTGGCAAGAAGCCGGTTGAAACAAAGAGGAGTATTCTGCTGCTTTCTGTGATTGAAGAGATAATATCGCTAAGGACAGCTTTGCCTTGTGGGATACCACGGAGTTCAATTCTTGTTCCCATTCTCCTTGTCCTTCCAGATTATTAGTTGGTGTAAGCTCTATGCTGGTGACACCGGCTGTACTGAGTTCTAAGACTGATCATATTCCATGGTAACACGATTCCTGTAAATGGTGACATAATTTGTTCTTCAAGCCCTTCTGCTTAATTGAGTCTCAGAAATGTGTTCCTAAGCATAATTTCAAATAGGTGGCTTACTTTTATATTTAAAATAATATTTGGAAGCTCACATTAAACACTAAACCGGAGATGATAAGTCTGGCATGTGTTTGCTTTTGCTTATCTCCAATGTTACCCATGCTGGATCAGCATCAGATTCTGCAGAACTTTGCTACGAGAATATTTGCTGCTACAAACAGAATAGCTTTACTCACTTCAGTTTGGGCTTCTCTGTACTGATTCCTGTTAATGATGTTTATAATTTCTTTGTGATGTTTCCCTGCTTTTAGCCCTCACTAGTCCACTCAGCGTAGAGTGTCAGGGTTCAGGACTTTGGTTGAAACCCTCTGGGCGTTGTGAAGAGATTCCTTGTCTTCATATCTGAGGTTTCTACCTCATTCTTCTGCCATGCTGCTGTTCCTGCAGTGTATTTGACAACTGCCAAGGTGTGGCCATTGATTGTTAGGATTTTGTTTCTTTTACTGTACAACTTGCTTCTCAAAACCTTCTACTTTGCATTTGTTTGGGGCTGGTTTCCTTTGGTCTCACCAAGGTACCAATTGCCTGTGGAATCAAAAGGCATTCATAGCCATCTTTAATATCTGTAATGCTGCTTTCTGGTAGCGATCACCTTCCCCCTCTTGTGCACAGTTTGGTTACCCTTATCTAGTCTGAATTATACCCCAATGTCCTTGCTGCATATCTTGGTTTGGTGGATGCCTATCTCTTTCTTAATATACAGCTTGATTTCATCCATGTTGTGGAGGTGACTGATTGTGGCTCTGTTTTAAAACTCATATCCATATCCACTTGTTCTTTGATGGTCAGACTAGAGATGCATCGATCCGTTATTAATATCTGTGTCGGTCTTGATATTGAAAACATTTCTAGTTTGGGTAACAGTAACAATGTGCCCAATCCATAAGGGCAAATTTATTCAGTCTAATTCTATGTTTGGTTTTCTGAGCAATGTCGTGGTTTATTATTTATTTTTATTGTACACGTTTGACCAAAATAGTCAACCTATGGCTTTTGTTAGTTCCAGTTTCTTTATTATTTATTTTACATCGGCTGTACTCC
Source organism: Gambusia affinis (assembly GCF_019740435.1). Lineage (NCBI taxonomy): Eukaryota > Metazoa > Chordata > Actinopteri > Cyprinodontiformes > Poeciliidae > Gambusia > Gambusia affinis. The sequence goes on from NC_057868.1 coordinate 16,372,560, forward strand.
TAATTGCACTGACTGACCAAACTAAAGTTGTGTTGTTTTTAGATGTTTTACCGAGCTTGTGAAGCTATTGGTGTATTTACTTGTACTGTACCCGTGCAGAATTATCAAATCAATTTTAATTCAGTACTTTTATGTCTGTGTCTTTTGTTTGTTTAAAAAAAGACTTAAAGTCAATTCAGCTCTGATTTTCTGTATCAACCAATAATAAACCTCTGATAGCCGTATTGGTATTGGATGTGAAAAAAGTGGATCGGTGCATCCCTGCTTCAGACCTTCAGAACCCACTGAGCTTTTTCTATGACAGATCTCACGTATTCATCTGCCCTGTCAACTAGTAGCTGTCGGCCAGAAGCTGATGTTGTATTTATATTCCTTTGGTAATCTCAAAGCACTTTGATATGGTTTTTTTTTTTAAATCTGTGAAAACATCTGTGTATATATAACCTTTACTTTGCGGTGAAGCACGCATTTCGCAGTTCTCTCCAAACTGATCTGATTCAATGTGTCGGCTGAGGTATTGCTGTGACCTTCTGGGTGTCGAGCAGCTGACCCCGGATCAGATTGAGGTTGGTGACATTTTACACCTCAGTGCCTTCGTATGGCACATTAACCCTTGGATGGGACTTCATAATAGGGTGTATAAATCTGTGGAGTTGAAGGCAGCAGGTAGAAGTCGGCATTAGCAATGAAAAACAGTTCTTGACTTCAACAAAGCCTCCCCGGATTGCTCAGTTAGTCTTAAAGATTAATTAAACTGTGGAGCACTGCGGAAAGAGAGGACTTTACTGCCTATTTGCATAATGTTCATATAGTTTGTGCAATTTTGCTAAATTGAGAGAGGGAGAGGAGCGGAAAGGGAGGTTTGCACTTATCGTAAAACAAAGTGTGACACCGTTAACTGCTGCACTGCTTTTAGTAAAGATCCGTCTCTGCTTCGGAGTCGTTATCACCCTCCTTATTATAGATTCAAAAACAACACACGCGCACAAAACGCCCCCCAAACGCTCGCTTTGGTTGACACACTCAGTTTAGCTTTGTGGGATTGTGTGTTTGCATTTGCATGTGTGAGTGTGTGTGCAGCAGGCTGAGTTATGAGCGTGAATGGAGTGCACGGTGTTTGACCATGTGCATTGTGTTTTATGAGATGAGCAAGCTTTAATGACTCTGTCACCAGTAAATGGGTGCTGATTTGTGGCACAGCTGTCGCTCCACACTCTCCCATCACACATTTAGACACACAACCAATCTGCATCTGAACTGAGGCCACACCTAAACGTCCACATTTACCATATATGTGGAAAATGTTATACTGAGATGTGACGTCTCACGCGGATTTTTGGCACAAACTGTCTCATAGATGCATTTTGTGGCAACATAAAGTAAATGAAGTGTACAGTCTAATCAGGAAAACATTGCATGTTCTCAGATCCAGGCAGCAGTTCTACTTAAAATCTGATATTTAAAGGTATATAATGTAAAATAGAATTTTTTTTTAGCTTTATGTTATAATGTTATTCTCTCATCAAAAACGTACCAGCAGTGTTGCCTTGATTCTTTCATGCATGTTTGAGAAATCCTTTTCTTTCCATGGCAACCATTCATCTGTACAAAGCGGCTGGGTGGACTTAGCGCCACCTCCTGCTCAGAACTTCCACCTCATGGAGCATCCCTCCCCTCGACTCCTCCAGTCAGTTCCTCCAGACTAGCCGGCAGCAATTAGCAAACACCTGGTGGAACTGCCCGTCTGCTGAGCTCTTTATAGGAGCTACTTCTCAGTGCAACACTGGCAAAAACATTGTAAAAGGGTTGATACAGGAGCAATGTTGTGATGACTTCCCAAAGACAGAGTTTCAGGAAGAAAACAAGAGTTTTTAAAGAGACAGAGGCCCAATTTCAAGGTGTTAAATTAGGAAGTAATTTTTATTTATTTTAAGACATATTTGATATAAATATCATTTTATTAACAACCTAAGTTAACATAGTTACTTGATTATGTTATAAATTGGCACAATGTGCTTGAAAAAAACATAGTACTGCCCCTTTAAGTAACTCATCTCTTCTACTGAATTTATTGACCTATAAAACCATCTGATGTAGTTCCTATGGTATGTTTTGTGGTTCCATATAGCATATTTTTTATTTTATTCAGTAAAAAGCTGCATTTTCAACTGCTCACTCAGCATGAATATTTTCCAATTTGCTATTGGAAAACATCTATAAATGAATAGATGTTTATTATAAATAAATTAATAGTATAAATTTATTGTATGACTTAGATTAGCAATTTTGGAAGACTGAAGCAATCTGCTGGGTTTCAAATATATTGTGTTTCTGTTTTATTCAGAGTGTAAGCATATTTAATTGGTTTATTTGTGCTCTATAAGACATGCATAGTGGCCGGCCTAACCTTAAAAAGTTGATTGGGGAAATGCTGTCTTAAAAATCCAAAATTGTCCCTAGTGGGATCAGGAGGTGCTGGTGTCTATCTACAGCTACATTTCGGGCGAGAGGCGGGGTCATTTTGTCCCGCTAACCCCTAGAGGTAACATGTCAGAATGGACCAGCTGTAGTTTGGTATTAAGAAATAGAATTTATGAATTCAACTTGCCGATTCTTTTTCAACCTCATACATCAAGAACTCATTATGGAGAACGGAAAAATTCTCCACAGTGTGAACAACCACCTGATCCAACCAGCTGGGGGTCGATAGAACAGGACAGACAGATATAAGACATCTGAGGAACACAAGATGTTGGGGTCCCCAAAGCTTAAGCTGTAAGCTGCTGGAGGTCAGATCAACTTGTCCCAGATAGTTCCTCTGAACCAGCTCTGGCTCCTTCCTGCCAGTGAGGTGTCCACTACATAAAATTATTCTTCTGGGAAAGAGAACCAAAAACTGGGTGGCAAGCAAAGACTTTTTGTAATCCCTCAAGTCATTGTAGTTTAATATTACAAATTGCTTAAGGACATCAAATGTTTAAAAATGAGAGGAAAAAACAAAAATAAAACAGAAGCAAAATACTTTTTCACATGACAATATATCATTTTATCTAAGAGTCCCGTAGCAATTAAAAGGACTTCCAAAGTCAAGAAATTAACCAAAGTTGTGTCAACACATAAGTTAACAAAACACAAGTTTTTAACTCGATATTCTAGTTGTTACTAGAAAGCTTTCGGTCAATTCTCTAATTGAACTTATAAGCTACCAAAAGAACCGGGTTAGACTGAGACGCCAATGTTCTCATGGGGAATTGAGAACATTCTGAAACGTTTCCTGTTGATCTCATCATGGAGGTTGTTTCTGGTGCAGCAGAGGCAACCTTATGCCGGTTTGATAAGTCTTCCTCAGTATTTTATTGCTTTAGTTATGTAGAGCTTCTTTTTTGTACTAAGTTTGGGATAGTCTGCTGTAATCCCAGCACACCGCCAGCAGATGTCAGTGTTGTAGAGTGTTTCAGGAGTTTTAAACTCCAGCAGTAGTTTTATTTTTAGTTTTGTCTGCCAGCACTTGCTCCTCTTCTTCATCGCTTTATTGCATCAACTTGCAGCTGTTCAGACAGTTGTGTTGATCTGTCCATCTGTCTTGTTTACAGACTCTGAGCTCGCTGACAGTGTAGCAGGTGTGCCCTTTTGATTTCACCGAAATGTCAGATGACGGCGTGTGTGAGGAGTGTTTGTCTTATCAAGTTTGGAATGATTTCCCATGTTCTGCTCTCCGTCTCTACTACCGCCTGCTCCTTTGTGTCCCCCCCACCTCCTCCACCCCCTTCATTAAGCGGTGGGGCTGCAGCGGCGATTCCACTCATGTGTGCTGCACCTTGTTGACTTTAGGCTCATTAGGAGGCCAAATGAATATGACGAGTTTTGACATTAGGCTACAGCTGGAACAAATGTGCCAGCCGCTCGCTTTTCAGCCCAGCCAATTCCTGCCCCTTCAACCCCCCCCCCCACCCGCCCTTTACCACCCCCCACTCTCCAATTTCTTACCAAGCATATGCAAACATGCGCCTGCTTGTTTTCGGAGAATAGCTTGATGGGTTTTTCTGCAATATTGGGAGATGTAGATGCGAGGCCTGTGTTGTTGAATTGAATTGCACGCTTTGATGCAGAGACAGATTGTAAAACTGTGCTTTTATTAAATCCTTCATTAGGATTCATCAGTGAGATTGGATCAGAAAAAGGTCACCGTGCAGATGCACTACTTCTTTCCTCTTTGTTACACCCCACCCACTCCTTTATATATGTACATCCACCCTCCTCCACCGTGTTTACCCCCATCTTCGCCTTTTTGACTCCACTCAGCAAAAGGCATCACCTCATACTTGCTTTCCTCCCTCGCTAGCTTTTACCCAAAACAAATTTGCAATGAAAATGGGTAAAAATGATCATCATGGGCCTGCTAGGGAAACACAAGGTGAAAGTGACATTATCCCGCCCCACCACCCTCACTCCTTCACCCCCCTCCAACCCTGTCGTCCTCGCAGCCTGGCGCCAGTGGGACGGCTGTGCCACAAATCATTTGTATACTCTCATTTCTGCAAGCGGCCCGTGATGTTGCTTACTGCTTAGCGAGCAGATGACTTTTAGAAAGAAGAGTGAATTTAGAGGAAGGGGATGACGAGATGGGGAGATGAGGGAAGAGGGGCTGCAGGAGGGAGGCGTGGGGGGGTCATTTGTGGCGCACGAGGAACGTCTGTGGGAGTTGAAATTGAGAGGGAAATTGTGTGCGCCATATGTCAAGTTCTGCAAAGGAGGTTTTCATGGCACACCTTGTGTGTGTGTGTGGGTGTGCGTGTGTGCGTGTGTGTGTGTGTTTTTTCTGTTGCAAAATGAACCATCTGGATTGTTTATTGAATCACCTTCACCATTGTCTGTGTTCCCTGCTATTATCAGTGAAAGAGCTACAGGAAATGTGCTGCACAGATTGTCTGTAGCTTAGTGTTTGGTCATCTTTGTCTGTCTCACATGTTAGCTCTCTCACACACACGCACACACACCCTTCCCCCATCCAACGGCCGGTGCAAGACATGATTCTTCTGCTCTGATGAATATGTTCTCCACGCAAGTCTGAGCACCGAGGTTCCTAGCAGGCAAATGCAAGATGTTACCGGGGATTATTTCACCTGCAACACAAGCACAGATTTATTTATCTTCCGGCTTCATCAAGCAGCTATATTACATCTGAAAGTGCAAAAAATGTGTCGGCTATCATCGCTCCTTTTCTCACCCCCCACCCACACATCCTCCCACGTTCACACGCTTGCTCACACATCCCCTCGGTGTGGAGTAAATATAGAGCAGAGACAGTGTGGCACAGTGACCTGCAGAGGAACTCGTACACTTCGCCTGCTACTTCCACTGGGGCCTGTGCTTTCAGGAAAGCCATGAAGTATTCATGGCTTAGTCACGGGATCTGTGAGGCAGGGATGGCGGAAACGGTAGAGTCTCTGGAAGTGCACTGCAGGCGGCTCAGCAGGGCTCAGATGATGTTACACAATATGCAGGTGCAGGGATCCGCTGTCAGCTTCTGTTCGCTGCTTGATCTGTAAAGGAGAACTGCATCTCCATGAAACATTTTCACCTTACAGGACTTAAGTTTCATTTGATCTTGTACGCGTCTGCTTTACATTGGTCTGATCGTGTTTCCGTGTCTCTTGTGTTTGCATGTTGTCTTTCCGCCCTACTACCCGCTTTGAGAGACCGTCCCGTTCTTCCTTTTCACCCCAAAGGCAGTCTGTGAGGTGGGCGTCCCGAGTGCGAGCACATTGAGAAGGAGCTGTTTGTGACCCACATTCATATGACCCAACCCTGTGGGGCCTCAGGAGAGCTTCAGGGCGGCCGTGCCCTCTGTGTGGGGCGCTATGGTGAGGCAGAGACTCTGAATTTTGCAGCTCATGAACGTCGAAGCTTCCTTTTTGTCCAAAGAGACTACAGTTAGTGAAGACTGGTGTCTGCTTGTTGTTACCCGTCCGTCCATCTATACCCACTTACCCTTGTGGGGTCATTATTCAGCAATATGGTGAATCTTTTGAACGCTCTAGAAGTGATTGTTTTGTAGGATTGTCCTGTATTTCACTCTTCCTTCATCTCTGACCCACTTCTCTGTCCCTGAGATAACTTTTATTTGTTAATTGGCACTATGTAAATGATCTGAATTGAATGAAACTATTTGTTTAGCTGAGGGAGAAAGTCAGATTTTTTTCACCATGTTTTTAATAACTGATGAGCTTAAAGGGATCCACGTCTTGTTGAACATGTTGGGATGAATATCTTGTAATTTTCCTTTTAATGTAAAAGCTGTGGTTTGTGATGCGTAAAAAAACCCACATAATTACTTCAACATTGTTTATATATTTATTACAATTCTTCGCGATATTTTAACCTGCGGAATGATTACTGGACCGATGAAGCAAGTAGGTTGTAGTGGATTTGAGCCTTTAAACAAAACAGCCCACAAAACATCTGGATTGGGGCAAACTATCTCATAAAGTTTTCATGTGTCAAATACGCAAGAGATCCGTTGAAACAAACAGAAAAAAAAGGCTTTAATCCACTGTTTACCGTATTAGCTAGATCTAACACCAATAGCAAGAGCTAACAGAACATCAAGACAAGATTATGAATGGATTTGTTAGTGAAGCATCTTTAAGTCTTTTTAACAAACCATTCTAATATATTTGAGAAAATATTTTGAACCCGATGCTGACCGTAACCAGCTGAATCCTGTTCATCCACGTGGTTCTTCTCATTTTAATTTCCTTTTCTCATTTCTGCATTCAATTCAATTTCAACGCCCTCCAATTCAAACTGAAGGAGCTGACGGAGCTATGAACGTAGAAACTAGTATATGTTATTTCCACAGGACGCATTACAGCTAAACATAAAATGAATTATTTAAATTTATGAAAGCTAAACGGCCTACAATGTTTTTACGTTATTGTTTTTAGAACTGAAATAAATGTTTCCCATAAAAAGTATATTTTTGCCACTAATGGTGGATTTCTATAAAATTGAACATGATTGGAAACAAATTCAAATTAGTTTTGCTTAGTATTAATTTTACTGTTTTTACTAGAATCGCTAGTATCCTTAAATAAATTTTTTGCTGCACCAAAGGTAATGTTATGACTATCAAATGAGTTAGAGCAGATATTTTTATGTTATTGAAATTAAAATTGGGCTGCACAGTGAAGCTGCTGGTAGAACAAAGTTCCCGGGTTCCAGTCCAAGATTTGGGTCGGTCTGCATTTGGTCTGCATGGTCTTCCTGTCAGAGACAAAGACTTCAGTTTGAAAGTCTGACCCAAGTCACAGTTGAGAAGCAAAAATAAAAATAAAAGACTTCAGGTTAGACTTCAGTCCTAAAGACTTGGGACTTGAGTCTTGCTGCTAGTTTTTATCTTGTGTAATGTAGAGTGAAAGGTATGTGGCTCATGGGATGCTAATGGCTCATAGCAGTCTGTTCATAACAATGACCACATGAATGTCTCACCAAATAAATGTTGTATTAAATGACGTTGGATCATTTAGGAAGCAAACTAACCTATCGCTGACATTTTCGTCCTGCTAAGCTAGCGGCGACTCTACAAGGACACGGAGATGTTGCGACTCATCAATCATTATTTTCTCCTCCATCCTTGTCTCTGTCATGATTGCTGTGTGATGACACAGCAATGTTACGTTTTGGTGCAACAAAACACCAACATGTTTACTGCAGTGGGAGGGGCTTCGCTGGAGCTCGACTTTAAGGTGTCTTGTAGACCTTGAAGGGTCTACGCGAAAACCAAGATCCTGAAACATCACTGTGCGTTGACAGCTCAACCTCTGTCTGACCATGCTGGCCCCTTTAGAGATGCAAAAGGTGAGAATAATGTGATTTTGGGTGGAAGAATTCAGACTTGGCTTGCACTTTTCCCTCAAAGGGCCTGAGATTTGACTTGTTTCTGGAAAAATGACTTGTGAACATTTCTGCTCCCTGTGCATGTGTGGGTTCACTCCAGGTACTCTAGGCTTCCTCTCACAAGCTGCTTTTCCATGACAACAACTTTGTTGGTATTCTGTTAAACACAAAAAATTCCCAGTTTTGATGTTTCAATTAAATAAGAAACACAATATCAAAATCATACGTCAAAAGGTTTGTTCACACGACCATCCATTAAAAGACATCATCCTCCTACCACTTCCTGTCGTCTCCTTTGTCTTTATCGCAATTAGTAACACCCTGTTAATCACGTGACTCATGTGATGCGAAAAAACAGTTTCTGTTGCAGTTTTGCAAAATACTCATTTATTTGCAGCTGAAAATCCACCTGATCGTAGCAAAAAACTACTTATTGACTAACATAAGTTTTTTTTTTTTTTTTTAAATCAGCATGCTTCCGTCAAGCAAATTTATTTTTGTAATTCCAATTTCTGCAATTATATGGCCAATTGAAACACAACTAATGTCCAAAAACCCAACTGTTGGGTTAATTGGTCTCTTTCTCAATTACCCTCAGTTGTGAAAGTGCACAGTACATAATTGTTTGTCCTGTGTGTGTGTTTGTGTTACCCTGGTGACCTGTTCCAGGGTAGCCTCTGCTTATTGCCCAATCACTGCTGAAAACACACCACCCCCACTGCCACTCTTGCAAGGATAATAAATAATGAATGGATGGAGATTAACACTAGAGGCCTTTAAGTTTACATGTTCAGAACATTATTGGGCTGAACTAAAGAGAACTGAAATGATTTCCAACATTAAAGAGTCTGTCTCATTGACACCACAGATAGAGGAAAAGCCCAGCAAAACACATAATCGTTTCTTGCATAAAATAAACATTAAGCAGCAATAACAAGTCATTGAAGTGTGGGATTCAGAGCTCCTTTTAAAGATGAGAGACAATCGCTACTTTTTCTAGTAGAAACAGAGGTCTCCTTCTGTGGAAAAGTATTGATTTTGTGTTTCTCAAAGTCTCCCTGAGTCAAAAGTGCTTCCAGACAAAGTTTGTTTACGTCCTCATTACGGATGAGGAGCGTATCCTCCAGCAGCTTGCTGCTGTAACCGGTGCTTTGTACCATTTCAGGTGGCACACAAAGTTATCTTGTTCGGCAACAGAGCGCCGCTTGTGACAAACTGCAAACTTTTCAAACAAGTTGGAGAATAGGCTCTTTGATTCCCAAATCCTCAGCATGGAAGCGCTCCTTCCTCAGACCAGGTGGGCGCCATTGAGAGGGAAATGTCTTCTCGCAGGGTGAAAGTTTCGGGCTGTAACTCATGAACGGGACGGCTTTGAAAACGCTCAGCCGGCTGCTGAGTGAGTGAGTTTTTTGGAGACACTGAGCTCCTTTGGTGTTGCTTTTGGGGCTCATGAATAATTCGCCTGTGCGACTCGTCACTGTCCTTGTTGTTGTTGTTGTCGCTGCAGTGTCACTCCTGTCTGAGGGAGAGAGACGGAGGAGACAGAGGATTCTTTACACTTCAGTCTCCTCCGTACTTCCTCTTTCATTTACACAGAGAGGAAGTGTCAGGGTTGTGTATTGTTGAGTCTGCAAGCGAGAGACGGAGGCAGATAGAGAGGAATCCGTGCCTGCCTGTCGAGCGTAATGGTCTGTTTGTGCTGCTGTAAGGGTTTGACGAAAGGACAGGAAAATGACGAGAAAAGAGCGACACAGTGAGGAAGACTCTGTTGCTTCATGGGCTCTTTTTTCTCTCTCTCCCTCTCTCTTTGAAAGAAAAATCTCACATATTGACTAAATGTATGTTGTGTATTTCTCAAAAGAAGTTTAAATGTAAAAAAAACCGATGACACTTCAAATGTCTGAAAAAAAGTTATGAAGCTCGGCAGACGTGCAAACAGAAAAATAACCAGCTTTTAGCAGACCAACTCCACTAAGGATAAAAATATGACACAGACTAAAGCAAAGTTAATTTTTCTTGACTTCTACTTAACCAGCCTGTAAACCATTTTATGGATTTCTCATGTATAGATGGTAAGTAAAGCTTTATTTTTAAAACACCTTTCAAAATAAAAATCACAACGTGCTTCGACAAACAAAATAACAAATGAACAAAAGAAATTTAAGCAAAAGCACATTTCAAAAGATAAGTTTTTAGCTGGCCTTTAAAGGAAGCTGCTTAGTCTGCTGATCTGAGAGTCAGAGAACGGGAGATCCAGGATCTTGGAGGAGGTTCGTCTCCTCAGCAGGTATAGGGATGTGAATGTTGGTGTCTGTCCATGCAGAGTTCACCAAGTCAAAACCAATATCTCCAAATCCACTCGATATTGAGCCGAGTGGATTTACATTAGAAGTGGAGCTGCATGACTCAACTCTGAAGATCCAGTCAGGAGTCAAGCGGCAGCATTCTGCACAGACTGCAACCGCACTATAGAGGTTTAGTTTAAACATATGCACAGCTCATTGCAACAATCTAGACAAGATGAATCACAAACAGGAATTACGATTTCCTTTTCTGAACAAGAGACAACAGGTCTAGGTTTGGCTGTATTTTGCTGACGGTAGAAACCGGAGCGAACCAGAGACTTGACTTGATTTTACAGAGTCAGACATGAATCGGACGTCATCCCAAGGTTTCTTACCTAGGATGAGATGAGCTGCTGCTCCAATAAACTGCACCATGTAAGAAAAGGTCTTGTACCATGTTTGTAATAAACCAAATACAGTAAATGGCCAATGTCCTGTACTTTATCAACCCCACACTCTACATTCAGTCATTCACACACTGATAGTGGGCAAGCTACTTGACTGTAGCCACATCTGCCCAGGGGCAGACTGTCAGAAGTGAGGTGCCTCCGGGGCCTCTGACCATTACCATCAGGCAAGGCTGGTGAAGTGTCTTGCCCAAGGACTCAATGACAGATGGCAGGGATTGAACCGGAAAACCATTGATTGAATTACAGACGCAACATTTTCCTCAGGAACACATCAGCACAGACACCTGAGACCAGCGATCAGCAGCCTGGTGGCAGGGCTTGATTTTCAGCCTTACTAGCTGTGTTTGCATTATCTCTAAACTTGGTCAATATGACATTTTGAAAATAAATTCATTTAGTGGAAATATGCCAATTTTGAAAGAAAATCCTAATGTTTTTGGATGTAAATTTTTAATGCAAGGACAAGAACAAGGTGTTTTTTTTGTTGTTTGTTTTGGTCATATCAGAATTAGTGTATTTTGAAAAAAGTGCAGTGGAAACACTTCTTTAGAATCACACAAGTCACATGATCAACAACCGGATGTTATTACTTGCAGAAACAACAAAGAAGATAACAGGAAGTGGTAGGAGGATGATGGCACTCTGTGTTTGTTAATGATGTGAACAAGCTGGGGCGTGCTGTGGTGGCGCAGGGGGTTAGCACGCCCCACACTTGGAGGCCCCCCACCTCGACACGGACGTCACGGGTTCGACTCCCGGTCCCGACAACCCTCGCCGCATGTCTGCCCCCCTCTCCTCACCCACCTTCCTGTCTGCCTACTGTCGCAAAAATACGAGCCGCTGGCGCCACAAAAACTCTTTGAAAAAAATAAATTAAATAAAATGATGTGAACAAGCTAATGTGAGATCTTGGTTGCATTTCTTTTTACGTAAACAGAAAAACCACGATTGTGAAATTGTATTTTTTTGACTAACGGCATATCATCTCAGCTTTTCACACATTTGTAACAGAATTGCAGCTCTTATCTAGGCTCTGTGCATTCACTGAGTCCATCATTAAGTCCTCTTTAAGGAAGCTACAGTTCATTCTTCAGCTCAATGTGCGGTTATCCAAACTGAAACTTGACCTAAATCAAGTCATCAAAAGAATAACAACCCCAAACACAGCAGCAAATATACAGCTGAATATCTGAAAAGGAAAGTAGTCAAGGTGGCCCAAGGTGGGGCGGTCTACTCTACTGTCAGCCCACTTGACGTCAGAACCCGTGCGATGTAAATTTCATCATTTGTATTTTAAAATGGCTTGTTTGTAAGAAGAACAGATAGGGGACGTCGGCTCATTTCCCAGCGTGGAAACTTTATCTCTTACAGACATCAAAGATACAAAAACAGGATTGATATTTTGGTCAGAAATCACTGTTTTACCTTATCAGTTCTTGTCTTCTCCTCCTTTGAGTGGGAAGTGTATAAACTGGTACATTATCACCCCCATATGCAGGTTAACACAAAATCAACAATGCAGTGACATTGTTTGGATTAGCAGAACCGTTGGACCCTTTTCTACGGTACTAGAACCTAGTCAGGCATCGACTCTGAGTCTGACTCTTGAGCATTTTGGGTGGTTTTCCATTGGAAACTACTACTTTTGAGTCTGGAAAACTAACATGGTGTGATCTGCATGTGACAAAAACACAACAATAGAAAACATGGAAGCAACGTTGAGCCTTCAGACTGTCATACCAGACAATTAACTGTGTTTTATGGAAATAACATTAATCGGACAGTCTATTAAAGTCATGTTTACCAACAACTTCACATTGTCACTGCTGAAGGTGTTTGTATGAGCTGCTAAATCATAAGATTGACTCAATTTTTTAGCACATAGCTTTTGAAGTTTGGCTTAGTTCCTGAATAAAAACTCTCTGTTCCTTTTTTTTGTCAGTCTGATGGTGAAGCATTTGTATTTATATAAAAAGTGAATTTCTGTCCCAACACTCCCTGAAGACACCTATCTAATGAAGTAAAGCAGTCCTGGACAGAATGAATGAGAGCTTAGATGGGACTGATGGAAGGTGTATATGTGGTAGTGGGGGGTAGTCGGGTGGAGGGGGACCCCCATTTGCATGTAAATAGCCAAACGCAGCAGTTCTCTGCTACGCGGATGACAAAAAGCATTCTGGGATTGCCAGTCTGCTTGCCATCCATCACCAGAGAGAGCCGACGCAACATGAGAGAAAGGAAGACGAAAGACAGAAGGTGCAACACAGATCAAGGACGCAGGACAAACACTGTCACTTCACGGCGCCATCTTTCCTTCAAACTCCTAATTCAGAGTTTCCCTCTTTCCCTGACCTTTTGCTTTTCTTTACTCACTTCATCCACTTACACACTCCACTTCCCCTGCCAGCCTCTTCCCAACATCCCCATCACTATCTTCCCCAACTAAAGATGCACTTTGCCTCGCTGTTTCCCATAACTCTGTTTTCCACCCCGCCCCCTCCCGCCCCGCTTTCTCTATCTGTCTCCTCTTCGATTTCCCCGGTGGACTCTTACAGTAAGCTGCCAACGTAATTCAAATGCAGTGCTTTCCCTTTTTAAATGGATGGTGTGTAGGACAGGGGGAGGAAGAGGAGAATGAAGAGAACAGGGGAGGGGGGAGAAATGAATTTCATTATCACACATATCGAAAAAGGCTTATGACTCCGGCTCTGTCTGCAGAGGCCTCAACAAACAAAATAAGCTGACATGCATCATCTTGTTCGACCCTCTGATGCATTTTCATTTTCATATTTGGTTGAAAAAAAACCCAACAAACTTTGTTTCCATTTCATTAATGTGGGCATGTGTTTAAAAATGGGGGCCTGTGGAATGCATGCAGGTTTTTGTGTTAAAATGGTAATGTGATGGTAATGGCTTACCTTGACCTTCTCTTATAACTGACCCCTCGTTCTTACTCACCTGCTTATAATAGAGGGGTCGTCGCAGATGACTGGATGAATATATCAGAAGCTTATTTGATGCAGAACAAAAGACACAAAAGCCGGAGAAAAAGTCACGACATCGTGATTTCTGTTGTGAAATATTTGGCTTCTGAGCTTTAAGTCTTTTCATTGTGGAATCCGTTCAGGAACGCGGACTCGTTTGTAATGAAGATTGGTGCAAAGGCCTTAATTAATTTGCAAAAAAAATTCTTTGAATGTTTTTTTAAGGAATTTATTGGAGTTTTGAGAAGACGAAAATACTTCAAATTTGACTTTTCTTTGTTTAATTGACATGTAAAGCACTCATTGTGTCTTCATGTCTATTAAGATTCATCGCTGTCTGGCAGCGCATCTTTCACTGCACACATTCAGATTCTCAAAAGAAAAGTTGTGTTAAAGTTTTATCTTACCTATTAACAAATATTTGAGTAGACCAATAATACTGTACTATGACAGTGGATCCTTAAATGAGATAATAAAACTGTACTTTCTTTACTAAAACAAATATCATATTTTAACAACATGTTCACATTTGTGTGATTTTGATTGATACTGACTCACCAATGAGGTTCAGATGTTTTCATATGAATAACTGTTATTTGCATATGGGAAGCAGATTGACAAAATAATATTTATGATCATTGTGTTTTGACAATTGCTTTGTGTTGGTGATGTCTTCTAGCTCTTGTAGATCAGACAAAGATAATCTCTGTAAGTACAAAATACAGTTTTCAGTTCTGCCACAGCAGAGGATTTTTGAGAATGAAACACTGAATTTCAATCAGATGTGAGGTAAAATTGTACCAAATGTTTATTTATTTTTTTTTAACAATGTTAGTTCCCCATTTAACAATAGAGGGATTATGTATTCATACAGACAGTTTGACTTGTGTGCCTTTGTACTGTAAATGAAATCATTATTTGAAAACCTTTTGTTTTTACTCAAGTTATTTTTTATTGGCTGTTAAAATTTGTTTGATGCTCAAACAAATTTCTAAAAAAAAAAAAAAGCCAAAACAGAAGAAATTTGCAGGGAGCTAATTCTTTTCATGTCTTGTACTTTCCTCTGAGTGATGTACAGGAGCGTTACATCCTGTAACCCTCCACACATTTCACAGGAGAGCGAAACATAAAGATGGCAGCAGACAACTTCCCTTCTGCCGTTAAATCCCAACAGTTAAACTTCACAAAACATGCAAGTTGTGTGAATCACTTTGATTTTCCTAAGAGCATTTCCAGTCACCAATGTTGCGGTTATGGCCAGAGGTGCACCGATTTATCGGCCAGCCCATTTATCAGTGCCAATTTTCTTAACTTTGGGAAATTGGTAATTGGTTGATTTTATCCTCCAACCTTTTCTACCTCTGCAAAGATCTAAAAATCAGCCAAAGTCCTCTATAGCTTTCCCATGAGAGAGCTTTGACTGATAGACTGGCCCACCAGGTCATGTCTGCCCATTCGCAGTTAACAATAGTCTCCCCACTTTTGCCACTTCAGCGACTTTCTTGCAATATTTAGCGACATTTCCGACAAAAAAGATGGCATCAGCCAAAATCAAAATTGGCAGGTCAGGCTTTTTAAGGATTGGTAATCGGGGATTGGCCTAAAAACTGCAGTCGGTGCGGCCCTCATTATGGCGTCAGAGGAACATCAAAGAAGAAAGAAGAAGCAAAATGAAGAAATAAGCAAAAGTCTCTCACATTTGGGCCGGTGAAATGTTGAATTACAGCACAGTTCAATGTCTTAAAGCTTCCTGGTCTTAAAGTCCTTATCTATGCTTGTGTTTATGTGTGTAAATCAATCACTGCTCTCTCAGTATTGATCAGGATTCTGTTTCTAGCCTTCCTGCATCTGTTTCTCTCTGTGCCTGTTTCCTCTTTGACATAAATGCTGCCAATCAATAACACACGATAGCAAATAAGGTTAAGTTTGTAGTTTTTTTTAAAACCAGGCTTCTGTTTTCTTTTGTTTTCACTCTCTGAAGTGCATTAGAGACCTCCACATTCATTTTCTCTTGTTTTGATTATTTTCCGCTACCTTCTTGTTATCACTGCATTGTATTAGTTCCAAATCATTCATTTTCTTCTCAAAATGTGTTTTTTCTCCCTTAAGGACTAATTAGCCTTGTTGCAACTGCAGGGCCAAACAGGCGCAGTTTTTGTTCGCTCATTATTTATGCCACTAACCTTTGCTGCGAAGCATTTTTTCTGCCTCGCTATATCTTTTCGCCAAAAGAGATGATTAACTCTTTGGAGTCCAGCTACATAAACCTCGGATCTAAAAATAACTGATGTAAATTACATCAAAACGAGTTAAACCTGCAAGGAGAATAAGATCTACATCTCCTGAGTCACTGTCATTCTGGTCAAGATACGTAAAAATCTATGCATTTATCTCATGTTGAACCGTTTAGAAAAGCCAGCTTTTGTTTTTCAGGCCTTTATTCACTTGGGGGAGAAATCCCACATTTAGAAACATTAACAATTATTATCTAATGGTACTACCAGTTGTCCAAAAACTGATTTCTTTAAAGGGGCAGTATTATGTGTTTCCAGACATATAGTGCTATTTTATAGTATCAAAAAAGTAACTGTGTTACCATCCGATGTTATAAAATGCTATATATGTCAAATATGACTTAAAAGAAATTTGAATTTGTAATTTAACACTTTGAAATTGGGCCTCTGTCTCTTTAAAAACCTGTACTCTTTCTGAAACTCCGCCTGCAGGAAATCATCCTCTGTTAACCCTTTAACAATGTTTTTACCAGCTTTGCACTGAGAAGTTGTTTGAATAATGAACTCAGCAGATGGACAGTTAAACCAGGTGTTTGCTAATTGCTGCTGACTAGTCTGAAGGAGCTGAGTGGGGGAGTCGGAAGGGAGGGCTGCTCTTTGAGGTGAAAGCTTGGAAAATGTAGCTCTGAGGAGGAGCTTCATCCTCAAAGGCGGGGCTAGGTCCACCCCATTCAGCTGTGCCTTATGCACAGCCGAATGGGAGATTAAAGGGTGGATTATCCATGGATTAAACCCTTTAATCCGTGGAGATTAAAGGGTTTCTTAAACATGCATGGACGAATCAAAGCAACACTCCAGGTATGTCTTTGATGAGCGAATAACATAATATTATCTAAATCTCAAAAAGATGATTTTACTTTATATTGCCCCTTTAAAAGCATTTTTATAATTAAGCTTCGCTCTTCATAAACTTGGTAATCGATGACTTTTGGTTTACCTGACAGTATAAATATGACCCAGAGACCCAGTTCTCCTAATGGAGCCAACAAATGGTTTGTTGGAACTTCCACAGTGGGTCTTATGAACTCTGGATAAACCCAAATACAGTGGACTGGTGTTCATGGTGGTTAGAGACCACAGCCACCCGTGATTAGCTAAAATCCACAAATACTTGAAACCCGCTGTAAAAAAGTTTATAACTGCCAATTTTAATAATTCAAACTAGAAATATAGCTTAATATTCATTAATACACAGAATGGAAACCATTTGGCACTACTGCAAAGCTAGTAGTGACTAAAAATGATGGTTTTCAGCAACAAATCCTCCTAGTTTCAGGTTGTAGGCTTTTGATAATCTTGTATAACGTAGAATGTTTAAAGATTTTCCCCCTCATAGACTCTATCGTTGTGAAAATGTTGCAGCAGACTAAGTGCTGTCCTTTTTGACAAAATAGGGCTGTTCAAAGCATTGATCCCAGAGGGGCCACCACTGATTTAGACAAAACTATTATTTCTTAACATTCAACATTTGTACCCTCTGAATAAATTTACTCAAATTAAAAGGCTGTATTATTCAAAAAAATGTTCCGTGTAAATTTTAACTTTTGCATTAAAAGCTTTTTCACTGATTTTCCAGGGGGGTCAGCAAATTTTTTTATGTCTGTAAATCAATAATAAGACGTAGATTCTCTGTCTTCTAATGTAGGCAGAATGTGACATTTGAGTCTTTAGAAGTTAATATACTGTTAATAATCAGGCTGTTCAGTGCGACTCTGTTGATTCATGGCATCTTAGCGACTTCATGGAAAAAGACATTTGCCACCTGGTGTGAAGAAAAGTATTGATGTGAATGAAAACGAATGTTTTCACTCCTTTCATGGACTGCCAGTGGTGGTTTTCAAATCTGATTTTGTGGCTGAAGCGTTAATTAATGACCTTCGTGAGAACAAGTAAATCATGGCCTTGTCTTCAAAGTTAATCCACTTGTACACTTTCTCATTCATTTCATCATTTAGCAGAGTGAAAGCCCAGGATAACAAGATGTTAAAGGTCTTCCTCGGAGTTGTTGCATGTGCGCCTCATTTGACAGCATCCAAGGACACATTTCCAGTTTCCCTGCAGACTCTAAATCCTGGGCTGGTGAGTAGATCACACCTAACACCTGGCAATCAACAAAGATATGCATCCTGGGGTTTAAGAGACACATGACTTCATTGCATTTGTCTGGGAGTTTTTCTTGTGTTCTCAATTGAAGGTGCATTTCAATCAAAAAGTAGCTAGACAGCTTAGCTCACAACAGAGGGCAGTGCTTGTTTAGTACCTTCTGGTGGTAAAGCATGACCCTGAGGTCGGAACCCTGGTTGTGTTTTGTGACCCCTCAAACTATGTCAGCTCTTATCAGAAAGTTTAATAAGCACTAAAACGCGGAAGTAGATGTGGATGGTAGATCACCCTGGGTTTTATCAAAATGCAAAACATGAACATATTTGCAATAAATAAAACCAACTCTGTGAGGCTCATTAATGTGGGTTTGCAGAAATTCACCAGGAATGATCCCACATCAATGCTATGATTTCTGGTGAGGTCTCCAGCAGGTGATCTGAGTCTAAATCAGCGCTTCTCAATTCCAGTCCTCAGGCCCCCCTGCTCTGCACGTGTTAGATGTACCTCTACACCAGAACAGCTGATTCAAATGATTGCATGACCATCAAGTGCTGCAGAAGCCTGTTAATCACCCCTGATTTCCAGGTGTTTCTTCTGCCACACACCTGGATTGAATCTGTAGGGTGATTAACAGGCTTCTGCAGCACTTGATGGTCATGCAATCATTTGAATCAGCTGTTCTGGAATAAAGGCACATCTAACACATGCGGAGATGTGTTAGTAGTGCAAAGCACTACTAGCTTTGCATAGATGAGAGATGATCATCTTAGATATGCCAGATATGCTTTAATGGGACATATCTGGCCTTTTAAGAGGAGCACGCTGAGTAATTGCTAATATATTCATATTGTAAGACTGGGATCTTGAATGTGCTAGCAAACGATCCAGAAGGTTTCAGAGAAAATTTACTTGGATAACTGACGCTCGTTTGCTCAGGAGATAATCATAAAATTGCAAAATGTGCCATGTCATTCCAGGGCAAGTGAGGATTTTTATGGTGAACAACTGGCCAAAAATGCCAGACAGGAGGATACAACTTAAAATGACAGTTAGAAGAAGCATTAGTCAGTCCATCCATTGGTTATGAAACAGTGCACCTTTGACAACAAGACAAATCCATCAAGACTGATTCTTGTCCTGACTGTCTTATGAATCTGCTTCTGTGGGTAAAAGTTTGTATGAAATCCAGCTTAAATGTCCCTTTTGTCAAATCATCAGAACAAGGCATCTCTGACCTCCTCATGTGAACATAAACTCAAATTTAAAAGTACGTTAGTTTAAAATGACTCCTGATGGTGAAGACATATTGGACTGACAGCATGGCTTAACTCACTTCTCCTTATGTGGTATGAGTAAGCCAAACTTCCTGTTTGTACATATGCGTCTGTGTGTGTGTGTTTGTGTGTGTGTGCGTGTGCTTAACTTCACCCCATAGCCACAGTCGTCCCAACAAGCCATATGGTCGCATCCTAATCTGAGCCTTTTCCTGCTGACAGCACTGAGATTGACTTCTGTAATTAGATCTGATAATCTTCTCTTGGTCGCACTGAGAGAAAACAAACTGAGATGAAGCTAAATTCAGGCTCAGGAGCATTTTGGAATCACCGATGGGGAAAAGTAAAGACACATTTGAAATTCAGCTATATATATATTTTTTTTTGTCAGGCCAGAGAAGTCCTTTGTTTCAGCATCTTCTAATAAGGATTAACTCAAAAAAGGATATTGATGGATGAGGCTCTTTGTGGAGGCTTGAGAGCGCCTACCTGATTTAATATTCTAATGCCGGACTGCTCTGAAGCCGTAAACCTTTCCTCTCGCGTGCCATGACCGCGGTGTGATCTCTGTTTGCCCTCTGGCCATTTCTTCATTGTATCTCCACTTGGATTGTTCCTTGGTGGTCTGCAGGGGTTGCAGGATTTTAGTTTGACTCTTGATGCCTCTTACGTCTAATCTGGTTTTCTTTCCCTCTTTCTATACTTCCTGAGGTCTTAATCTGACCTGAATTCAGCATTTTTGGTTAATCTTTCACCATGGTCTTGATTTTCTGATGAAAGACCCGCTTTTTCTTTTACGTAACAGAATAAAAAGTTATAGGAAATGTCCTCCTTTGGGACATTTCCTGACTGACATCGTGCAGCAACAAGCTACGAGAAAGGAAGTGCTACTCAATGCTACGCAAGACAAAAAGAAACTGTATAAAAAGAGCTGAAACTTTAGGAATGGAATGACGAAGCATTCTAGTTTAAAATCTCTGGGGCACTTTGAAGCTTTTTGGTATTCAAACTTTATTGGACAACAAAATGGATTTGGACTGAGGAAATTAAGTTTAAGACTGAATTTTTTAAATAAGAGACTCCTTATTTATTAATTTGGAACATTGCATTACCTTTTCAAAACAGTGCTTATAAAAACTAAACATTTGTAGTTTAGTTTTTAAACTAAACTACAAATGTTTAGTTTAAAAACTATATATGCATATCGGTTGATGCTAAATCAAAATACTGTCATGCAGCTCAAAAATCAAACTGATTATTAAGGTCAGGGGGCGGCAGCGGTCGGAATATCTTTGGTCCACCCTGTAACTGGTGGGTTGCTGGTTCAAATCCCCATTCTGTGTCTCAGTCACTTTGCCGTTGTGTTCATATGGTATCCTGATCAAAGGATTCCTCAAACATGCATGAAAGGATTGAGGCAACACTCCAGGTGTGTGATGAGGATGTAACATGATGTAAAGATCAAAAAAGTCAGTTTTGCATAGTAGCGACCCTTTAACCTTTAACTATAGTAAAGCATTCCCATGAATAAGATACATTATGAGTATTAAACTGAAGTTGAGTGCCAAAAGTACACAGAATCAGAAAAACAAAAACAAAAAAACTTTAGAAGTCTTAGAGAAAGTCCAAAGAATCAATGATCAAAAGTAGTTTACAAAACAAAAAATATCCGGCAGGATTTTCTGCATTGAGCCGTCCTTCCTGGATCCCCGTCCCATCCCCCTCTCCTCTCCTTCATTTCCTCCAGAAGGCGAGTGCCTCTCTAATTACTCTATTCTTGTAAAATCTTCACCCACAGCTTCTCTGAGGGAGGTCTGTTGTCCCTGGATGGAGTGGCTTCAGGGGCCTCTGTGTGTCCCCCGCCAAAGATTGATCAGATAGTCCCCCTCCCACACACACACACCCACACACACAGGCTGCTTGGCAGAGGATGTGTATTCAGGGCAGGTGTGCAAGGAAAAGAGGAAATGGAGGGGTGAATGGCTTTAGAAATGAGAGGAGAAAGGTGGTGGGGTAAAAGCAGAGCTTATCTCCCTCGCCGGCCTCCTTCTCTTTGCCCCTCGGGGGCGGATAAGGCCGCTGATTGTGATGTTCGATCTGTGTGTGAGTTCAGGGCCATGATATGTTGCCATTCGTGTCAAAAGTCACTTCATTCCAGGAGGGCTTTCCCCCAGCCGTCCCCAGTGTCCTTCTAGGAGTTTTTTTTTTTTTTTTACATGTGCGGTGGTGCGTTTGCATTTTCATTGTCGGGAGCTAGGTCTTTGCTTCTGTTCTGTGTTTGAGAGATAACAACTCATGAGCGATATAAACGCATAGCAACACAATCCCAAACAACGAACCACCACAAAAGTGAGAAAAGAGAAACTTTCCTCCTCAGATTTCAGAGTCGGCTCTGGCAGGAGTCGGCCCTCGGAGGTCTGTGGGCTCTGTTGCTCCTGTTTATTGTGTTTTCGTGCTGTCTGAGCGTCCCTCTTCCAATCTCTGGGGTTTTGCCCAGAAAGACATCTCTGATTCACTAATACAATCAGCAGAACCACAGCTGCACCACCATGTTGGCTAATTACATCATGGAGTCAGTGATAAAGTCTGGAGTGGGCTGCTGCGTCTTTCTGGGAACACAGGGCTTTTTTTGTGGCCTTTTAGCCCCCCACCACCCTCCCTTGTTAAAGTTTAGCGGAAAAGTCATTAATGAATTTCCAGTCAACAAAAGACTGAATCAGCCTTGTAGAGAAGAGGACTTGTTATATGCAGATGTGAAGAAAAACTATATTAAAACGAATATGATCAATCCAAGTCGGTTTCTGTACAAGGATTAAATACATCATATTCATATATTACATGCAGCAGCCTATAATCCTTTCAGATTAAATTGGAGCTCTTGGAAGTTGAAGAGAAGCAGAAGTGATTTCAGAGAATAACCCAAAATTCATCTTTAACTTACCTGAAACAACTTTTCAGGTAAATTAGCTTAGCATAAAATAATGTCAGAGTCATACATTTAAGGTTAGCGCTACAAGTATTTTCAATTTGAAACGAGATTATCCTCTGTAAGAAAGCAGTAAAGTAGCCCCTTAGCTTAGCGCAAGAAACGTATAACATCCTTGTTGTCACTTTGGGTATTCTTACAGTTTTCCGAACTGTTCACATTTGGTCTCACTCTGTCAAAGTTTCTGTTTTTCTACCGAGTGTCTTAAATGAGGCACATGTAAGATTTTCAGTCTTTGGATTTAAGACCTTATCACCGGATAAGGCCACTGTTTGTGGCTAGTGGCTGGTCATTTACTGTATTCTAACTTGGTTATTATCTATACAATTTCTGTCATTCAGTCACGATTTATTTCCCACTCAATGTCTGGACAGATAAACGACTGACCAACCTACGGTATTAAAGTCTTCAGTATTCACATCAGGGTAACTTTATATATGTGTGTAATCATGTTAGTTCACTCTAAGAACACGCTACAGTAACGCATCTGAGCTGCTTTTGCAGTCAGGAAGGATGAAAGGATTTTTTATTTTATTTTATTATTTTTTTTCAGGGGTGAACTGGAAATGAAAAAGTCAGTGCTGTGCTGCTTGCTAATACACTCATAAATGTTAATATAATCTCTTTTAACATCTTTCACTGTACTGGTTTTAACTCTGGTTTCAATTATTCATTTAAAGCAACACAATCATCTAGTGTCCAGAAATCTTTTCAAGCACTTTTGAAAAAGGTAAGTGACTTTTTTTTTTTTTTTTTTAACAATGAAGCCTTCGCCCTGTACTTCATAAATATTGTAGTTGCGCTTTTTAGTCATAGTTGTTATCATCCTTGGCCTACATGCTTTGTTTGCTTTCTTTCTGTAATTTTTCTCTGTAAAATGCTATAAAGCATTACTGTTGAAAAGGTCCTAGAAAAAATAAAGAACTAAACGAATAAGAGTATGTTGTGATGCCCCATGATACTTGATTCAAATTCTGAGTCTATATTGTAAAAGATGGCTGGAATCGATTTTGACAAACATTAATTTTATTTTATTTTTGCACGTTTTTCTTCTTTTACGAATCGCCTGTTTTTATTTTCTTACCAACCAGGTTATTCATTTTCTTTAACTACATCCAACCGGACATTCAGTCACTGCTTCCAAAGTGTAAAACATGCTACAGTGCATGAAATACCACCCATATAATAATAATAATAATAATAATAATAATAATAATAATAATAATAATAATAATAATAATAATAATAATAATATTGCGGTAATAATAATAATAATAATAATAATAAAAATCTCTCTCTGACCCTAAAACTCGCTAGTTGTTACTTTTGTTGAAGGTGATATCTGACACTGGCTGGTGTGATTTTTTAATATATTTTTTAAGAGCAGCTGGAGCCGAACATGAAGGATCAAATCAGCAGATGTATTGATTTGGTCAGTGGAGACAGAGATCTGCTTTCTCTCTAATCATTGAGAAATGAGAAGCTCTTTGGGCTGCGGCGTTCGTGCCGGTGAAAAAAGGAGCAATCGAACGGGGCCTCTGCCTCATCTGAAATTCATCTTTAATCTTTATGAATTATGAATCGAATGCTGTGGTTGAAAAAGAAACTGCATTTACATAACCCCCCCCCCCATGACCGGCACTTCATGTTTTATGTGTGCTCTGGTTCTGCACTACATTTTTTTTTAACAGCAAATTATTTCTCACTTGCATTTCTCACCTTGTGCTCGATTTAACCAGCGCAAAGTGTTGCCACCTGAGGTCCGGCGTCTTTGCGCAAAGAAGAATAAACGTACAAATACATGATGATATGTGCATTTAGAGATGGTGTGTGTGAGAGCATGTGTGATTTCCATTAGAATTGCTCATCCCTGTTGAATCATGCAAGTCAGCAGGAGGAAGTGAAGCCTTCTCCCTCTGGGCAGTATTATGGCAGCATGAGTAAAGGTATTTTCAGACACAAAAAGCAATGCTTTAAATTTCAAATGGGATTTTGGAGGAGGGTTGAAAAGACGAGGCGAATCTGTGAAGGGATTCACGCCACTTTTTACCCCTCCTCGTCCTCCTCCTCTTCTTCATCCATTTTTTTCTTCATCTCTTTCTCTCTCTCTCTCTCTCTTTCCCTCTCTCTCTTGTCAACCTTTTCAAAAAGCATCTATATTCTCACACCAGGCTGTAGGGGCATCTTGTCATGTTGCTATGCTACCTGAATGTCAAGCAGAATGTCAGAGTGATGGCAGAGTGCGAATATACAAACACAAAATGGAGTTTCCTCCGATTGGAAAGCAAGAAAAGGGGAAAACACCCGAGGAAATAAACAACATGAGAGTGTTTTCACAACGAAATCAGTGTAATGCAAGTGTATTCCCAGAAAAAGTCGTTAGCACACCCCAACAGAATATCTTTGATAACTATTTCTATTGACGTCACATTGAGCAGAAGCTTGGATTCCTCCACTTATTCTCCAGGTACACCACCTTTAACTGGCTATGACTTCTGATATAATCATATTGATGTTTGGACTAAATAAAAATATCTAGTCAAATGCAGGCTCTAAATTATTTAAGTCTAACTTTAAACACACAGAAACACACAACAGATTCTACCTTTGTCATTATTAATTAAACAGAGACAAAGCCCAAATGGAAAACTGAAAAAAATAAAAAATTCAGTTCCTTCCATGATCTAAGAGTTCAGCTATCTGAACTGTTAGCAGTATTTGCAAAGCTCACCCAAAGGCCCACCACAGCCTTTACTCCAGAAGGAGATCTGGACTTTGACTGGACCACTGCTGCTCCTCGATTCTTTTGCTTCAGCCATTCTGTTGAAGATTTGCTGCTGCCTTTAGAATCACAGATCAGTTGTAGTTTCTGTTCACACGTTTGACTCTACAATACAAAGGATTTTATTGGATGAATGAATGATTGCTACCAGCATTGAAAGGACAAAAATATTCAAAAATTAGATTTTTTCCCCCACCTTAATTACTACAAAAATATTCTGCTGTGAAGTTGGTCATTTTATCTGTGCTCTGCAATAAAATTAGCTAAACATGTATTGTATTTTTGTACAATAGCGAGCTTTAAATCATCACAGATCCTTTAAAAGACTGTATTTTACCTACCATTTTGCATTTTAAGCAGATTTAAACTTGCAGCAGTAGATTTGAGATTTAATTTAATTGGTAGGGAAAATACACATTTATTAAAATTTCTGTCAATGTGCCAGAAGCTCAACTTATTCTACTAAAAACAAAGGCTATAGGCTACAAACAAAGCTAAAATGACTCAATTTCACAAATTTTATCAACAAGTACAAAAAATACA
This sequence comes from Gambusia affinis, assembly GCF_019740435.1. Classification (NCBI taxonomy): domain Eukaryota; kingdom Metazoa; phylum Chordata; class Actinopteri; order Cyprinodontiformes; family Poeciliidae; genus Gambusia; species Gambusia affinis. The sequence goes on from NC_057868.1 coordinate 16,398,180, forward strand.
GTCAGTGCAAACAATAAATACAAAGTAAGGAAACTACAACACAGTTCTAAAAAATATAAGAAGTAATTAAGACAAAAATAAAGTGTCCATCACCATTTTAAAATGTCTTTGTGAAGTGCGCAAAATCACTTTGAGGCCCGCAAACGGCCTTCAGGTCGCTCATTGATTTAAAGGTAAGGAATGTTAGCTTATCACTTCGACATTTTCATAAAGATGGCTGACAGCGTCTTGGATTAAATGTTCCACCCTTTGTCCTACAAACCTGAGCGAGCTGAATTGGATCATCCTGATGTGCTACTCTGCAGGGGTGTGACAAAATCCCCACGGTAAAGAGCACAAAACTGCAAAATGGATTGATGGCACCATTTTTCACACCACTTCTTCCTGGAGTTACATAAGCTGCTTGAGCGCCTCCTCAGCGTGATCGGCTCCAGCAGCTGCGTTAAATTGGACAGAAAGAGGAATGGATTGAAAACTGATTCGGTCGTGTCTGGAACGTCTTCCTCTCATCCCAGACTAATTATCAACTCCTTTCTCACTTCATGGACAAAATTAGAAATTTGTTTTTCGATCTTGTCTCAGCCGTCGCAGGTTTCTTCTTGTTTTTTTTTTTTTTATTGTTTCTAAGGGATTGACATGCATTTCTCTGTAGCATCAAGGATCTCAATCTCATTTTCTGCTCTGAATTACTATCTAATGAATATAAGGTTTTGGATTTGGAGACAGGCAGACTAGCTAATGGGTTTGTTAGTTTGTCGAGTAGCATGCCACACTCATTATTGCTTTCAGTGCTGTGATTAACTTGATTTGCAGGGCGAATCCATCCGAGAGAAGATGATGCGCTCACGTATATAAATGCACGCATGTCTGTAATGCAATTATCTGATTTAATAAGTTATTAATACAGTTTGTGGCTCAGTTGGAAATAGAAAAGTGGACGGCTGAAAACACTAAGGCGGCTGATGATCATGTTGAGATTGATTTAATTTTATTTGGCTGGGGAACATGATGTTACAACAAAGGCTAACAAGATAGGAAAGTCACTCAGGGGCATCACTGATGGGGGAAAAAGGGTCGTGAGATTGCTTCACTTCTATACAGTTTCTCATGATTTATTTAAAGATTATCTTTACAGAATCTCTTTTACCAGACGGCTAATAAAAGAAGGGAGGAATCATCAGGGAGAAAAGATTTCAGTTTCACATGGTGTTATCGTAGCCCAGATAGTGATATTGTCCAAGGAAACTTTTTTAGGTCTTAACAGAGAGAATGTGTCTTGAGAACTCTATGAAACACGCAGCTTTACAATTGAAACCTGATATTTACACTAAATTAAAAGACAAACACGTTTTTTTTTCTCTGAAGTTGAATCAGTCCAAACTTTTCTTGTTTTCGCTTGTGTAGTATTACCAAAATTATTTCTATTTGCTAAATGACAGAAAACTAAGTTAGATTTTTGTTAACATACTGTACATGTGGTCAGAGTCAGGATAACTGTCTTTTAAGCCGTATGACTTGTGTGGATGTATTTTAAGCCACACCTGGAACTCTCTGCTTTCTGATTTAACATGATGGGAAAGTCAAAATCCACCAAGATATCAGGAAGAGGATTGTGCAGCTGCACCTGTCGGATTCATCCTTGAGAGCAATTTAATTTGCTGCGTTCATGTGTTCAAGCAATTTCATCCAAGTATGGCCATGATGGGAATGTCCAACCATCACACCGCTCAGGAAGGAGACGGGCTCCGTGTCTCAGAGATGAACAGGTTCAGGTCCAAAATGTGCAGATTGACCCCAGAGGATGCTGCTGGAGTTGGAGAGACAGCGTCACTGTCCACAGTGAAATGTCCTGGGCTGAAAGGTCAGTCAGTGAAGAAGAAGCCTTTACTTCAACAGAAACACAAGTAGCCAGACTGCAGTTTGCAAATCCACACAGGGACAAAGATCTTCATTTTGGAGACATGTCCAGTGGTCTGATGGAACTAAAATGGAACATATTGGACTTACTGACGGTGCAGGAATCACAGTTAGGACGGTGATGCCTGCACCGTCCTAACTGTGAAACGTGGTTGTGGCAGCATCATGTTGTGGGGCTGTTTTGTTGCAGTACAAATTTTATGATTCCCTCATAAAACAGATGAAATCACAAGGAAAGAACAATATTTGAGAAAATATTGAAGCAACAACAGCTAACGACATCAGCCAGGAAGTAAAAGCAGATTGGTCCTCCAGATGGACAGTAACCCTCAGCACACAGTCAAAGTGGTTTTAAAGAGGCTCGAGGACAACAGAGTCAATGTTTTGTTGTGGCCATCACAAAGTCTTGATCTCAGTTCGATAGAGAAGAGACAGCCTACAAACTGGACTCATTTCCACTGGCAGGAGGAATGTCAGAGCTACAACTCCAGCAAACTATTGTGAGAAGCTTCTGGAAGGGAACCCAAAAGGTGAGACCAAGGTCAAATGGTTCAAATGGAATGCTACAAAAATACTGTTTACATACATTCAATGTATGTAAACATATGAATTGGAGGAAAATTACTAAATGATCTCTAAAAATTCTTCTTAAGTTTTGTGGCACCGAGCAAATAGAAATAATTTTGGTAGCTCTGACTAAGCTAAGACAAAGTTTGGTCTGATTTAACTTCAGACAGTGAGAAAAAAATTTGTATGTGACTATCTAGTTTCAACTGCTTGTGTAAAGTGAGAAACTCCAGTTCAGGATGACGTGACCAAGGTAAAGGAAGAAGGCACATAGATGTTAAGATACAACTCTCAATAACAATCACAAGTGTTCGTACTGGAAGCCTCGGCGTGTCAGTCTTCTGCCGAGATGAAACCAGGATGTGAGGTTTAACTCGTTTCCTTTTTATCTTTTGATGAATGTCTGAGGAAGGGCCCTGAACGTCATCCTAATGGTGTCACCGTGGTGATTATCAAGCGTTCAGGCTTCCTTGTCAAGCTCGAGGCTGTCACTAGAAATGTCAGATGCATCCCGAGTTACAAGTCATTAAGAGAGTTAACTGCAAAGAGGACAGCTGCGGCAAGCTGTCTTTAAGGTTAGCCATCTGGACGCGGAACGGGATGCTCAAGCATTAATGTTTGGATGAGAACAACCTGCAATCACGACCAGATGAGATCAGCCGATGTCGATGACAGGCCTCAGTCAGAGTTTAACCTCAGAACGTGCTGTGTGTCTGAAAAGTCTGTTAGGAACTCCAGATCTGTCAAAAATTAGATGTCAAGATGTAAACTTTTTCTATATTCACTGTAATGTATGCTCTGCGAAACTCAAGAGAAAAAATTAATTAGATTATCTTATAAGTACAAAAGCTGTAAGCATTAGGGTGCCAAAATGTGTAACCTTAACCTTTAACCTCTATATCTGTCTGGATTCCTTCACATCCACCTCCCTGTCTGCTCTTCAACTTCCACTCATCTTACTGTACCCTCTGTTCATACTTACTGTACCCTCTGTTCATACTTACTGTACCCTCTGTTCATACTTACTGTACCCTCTGTTCATACTTACTGTACCCTCTGTCCATCTCAGCACCATGGAGAGGAGAGTTTTCAGTCACCTTTGGATTTCTCTGTCTTGGGTATTCATTGACCCTCTCCCCATTATGTTAAGCCCTTTTGTTTAACATATATGTAAACACTGATAACTATATATATCAGCTCCCAGAGTTGGTGGTGAAACTTGCCAAACTCAGAATGCCTCTGAACTGTCTGATGAACTCAGACCTTGTCATCAGAGGAGCCGGATGACGAGGTTCTCTTGCTCTCAGTAAATAAAACTAAGCCACTCTCTCATTATTTCATCTGTCATTGTGCAAAGAGACCGGCTCCTAAATGCCAAGGCTGCTTCTAGTTTTCTTACTAGATACATAACATTGTTCATTATCCTAGCATAATGCTAAGCTAAAGATAAAATCTAGATGCTAACTGTGACATCATTGCATCATTTCTTTGGTCTATTCTTAAATGGATACTTTACTTAGATGTTTTTACTCTTTTACTTACGGTAGTTTATTAGTTTCATTACTCTTTCATCTTTTGCTTGATAGGTGAGAGTTACTGGCTTAGTGAGTCTATTGATAAAATGTTTTAACTGGAGGTTGAATTCTTCTTTTCTGTTAAAATCTCATACTTGGAACAGATGTTGTTTCTTCACGTGTAGAAGAGCCTTGCTGTTTGAAAACGCCTGTGCTGGGCTTGTTCCTCCATCTCTTGTTATTTTAATGCCTAAGACAACTATTTATGAGCAGTTACTGAGACTAAACTGTTTGGCTGTTATTTTATTATTTTAATGATATTGCCAACTTGGCTCCCCGAATTGGCAATTTTGATCTACATGACAAGTTGTGTTACAAGTTGTTCTATGCAATTATTCATAGCCAAAACAAACCTGTTGTTTCACAGCATTTACAAAACCTGGACATGCAGAGAGATAAAGCAGCACCACCTCCTGACGGCCCTTCGTTTCAGCCCCTACGGCCTTAACACCTGCCTCCCAGGAAGTACACAAAGGTCGCCTGAAGGGCATCATGTGGATATTTTAGCGCACGTACAGTTTCTTCCCCACATGAATTTGGTTGTGATTCAGAGAAACGTACTGGGACACAGGGGGAAACACACAAGCGCGCCCTAAAAATGTACGTTTAATGAGCAAAGTCTGGAGCTTCTCTTCTCACTTGTCACCTCTCATTAGACAGTCGCATGGCGACTGACCTTGGTCGTCTTTCCTCGGGCCACTCTGCTGAGCTGTGTGCGTGCGCGCGTTAATTCGGGGGAAGGGGCTGCCTCACCCTAATGATGCGGCTGTGAAATCGGGCCTGAGCCCAGCGCCATCTCTCATTACGCCCCTCCAAATTCATTTGCTACGTCGGCTGGGCCTGCTCATGCATGCACAGCACGCCACTTTACCCATGTGGCTTTGCTTGTACCTGCTGTTTGTCTACATTTAGTTCAGAAGTCAAAACATGAGTACAGGCAGGCACTGCTATCCATATAGGAGAATATTTCTGAAGGAGAAGCAAGGTCACTGTCTTTAATTGCTTATTAATTTTTTTTTCTTGTTTATTATCTTTAGAATTTAGAAGTTACAAATTCTAAACATACAAATAGCTTTTTCTAAATCCAATTTGTCTCTTTGACCTGTCATTTGTGTTCCTTAATCTTCATAATATCCTCTACCAAACCTGTGAGGCTTGTACAGAAAACTAAATATTATATTGCTTCCAATTATACACTACGGTACTTTATTAGATAAAATCAGACCAAAGTACATAGAAGTTTCTGGTTGTAATATGGCAAAATGTGAGACAGTTCAAGGTGCACAAATACTTTTGCAATGAACTGCAAAAGAGTTCAAACTTCACACTTTACAAGCGGGCTATGTCAAAAGTAAACAACATATTTGCAAAACTTTGCACTTTGACGCAAAACAGTTTGTTTTCACTATATTCTCAGGAGTCATTTTTGTGTTGCTTTGCAAAAATAAGTGCACAAGGTTTCTAAAATATGAACAGATGCAAACATATACATCCTCTTGCCCTCAGTCATAGGTGCCACTTTCATAGTTGCTTACTTGTGTTGTCTTCAAACTGTAAGTTTTGATTAGAATAGTTGTGTGGCGTCATTAGTGGTAAGAAAGAAGCTTGGATGAAGAAACATTTCCTACAACCTCTAAAATCACTCTAACGATTTACGTGAGACACATTTATCAAATCAAACCTGTTTGATTTCTTTTCAATTCACAATCATGTGCTCCTCTGTGACAAAGTGTCCAAATCAACAATAGAGGTTCATGGGTGTAACTAGAGAGGCACCGATCCACTTTTTCCACTTCCAATACCAATACCGATATCTGAGGTTTGGCCTCGACCGATACCGCTCCAATACAGGAAAACAGTGATGAATGGAACACGTTTCCTTTCAGACGTAAGTGAACTTAATTACAAATTTATTTGATAACTGCACCAGTACAGCACACTTAAATACACCAATAGCTTCATAAACTGTGTGGAAACAACACAACTTTAATTTGTTCAATCAGGAGTAGAACAGCCAATGAAAAATAAATAATGAACAAACTGAAACTGACAAAAACCGGAGGTTGACTACTTTGGTCAAACATGTAAAAATAAACGTCAAAAAAACTTCATTAAAGAAAGTGCAATTAGTAATTCTAAAAATAATGTAAAATAAGTGATAAAACATGACGTCGCTCAGAGCACAAAATGTAGAATTAGACTTCATAGATTTGCGCTTATGGGTTGGGCACCCACTCACTGATACCTGATCTGGATTCTTGACCAATACAGATATCAATAACAAATCAGTGCAGCTCTAGTTGTAACATGTCAAAGGTATAAAAGTTCAAGTCACAACATTGTAGTTTTGTAGGAATGTCACAATGACACATAACTACTCCACTCCACTAAAAACAACTGGCCACTCCACCACTGCGGATAAGTTGATGTATAATTCATGTAGCGACTGTTCTGCATATTAATGTTTTGTACAAGACGTCGAGCTAATACATCTTCTCACAGCAGAGCTGTGAGCAAACCTGTACTGTGATCTCAACAGAGCCGCTGTCAGCCAACGTCAGCTGACCTCTGCCGTGATTGGATCGCACACAACCCGCTCCGCCAGTAGACGGCAAAGGTGTAAAAATTGTACGGGGTGGGGGGGTTTGTGTCCATGTCTAAATGGGGGATGGGGTTGACTGGCATCCACATAAAGTATCTCCTCCTCTGACCTTGAGAGGCGAAGTGCTCCACCCTGCAGGACGAGCAGAAAGACGCCGCCCTGCCCTTTTAAAAGCAGCCACTAAGAATCCTGCTGTAGTTTCCTCTGTGTCAACAATCAGACTTCCTCTTTACAGTAAACCCAGAATAGTCTGACATGTGTAGCAGGATACAGAGCAAATGTCAAAGGTTTTCCTTCCTCTGCGTGTTATTTGATCTGGTTCATGTGTGTGTTGGGGTGTGTGTGTTTTTTTTTTTTCCATCGCAACAAACAGATGGTATCATAATGACATCATTGCACTCTAGGGTTATGTACTCTGAAACTCAGAGGTGGTGGGGCGGAGGAGGAAGAAATGAGGAGTGTTTCATCTAAAAAGAGCAGCAGAAATGAACCATTTAGCTGGAGTTTGCCCCACTAAACAACGCCTACTTCCCGCTCCTCGTCTTGTCTGTTACAAATGTCAGCGCTGCCAGTTAACTGGACTTGAAATGATGTGCTTCGTCTTTCTCAGTCTCTTCTCTGCCATGTTCTCCTTCATTTGTTCAGGTTGCCCCGAGCACCTGAGTTTCTTTCCTTTTTTTTTTTTTATGAGCATCTCTTCTTCTCTTCTTTCCTTCTTCTTTTTCCTTTTCTTTCTTTTTTATCTTCCCCCTCTGTTCCCAACCTCTCATCTCAACCAAGCAGGGAGAAACCTGTCACCACGCAGCATTAGTATGCTCTTTTCATATCCGTGCCTCTTTTTCTCCCTTTTCTCTCTCTCTCCTTCCCTCTCCTCTTCCTCTTGCTTGTTCTGTGCAAACATAAAAATAGTTTATGCCTCTGACAAGAAAATGCCTCTAATCCCGAGGTTTGTTGGAGAGCAAACAGACGCAATTGGCCACTTATTATTCTGTGTAGAATTTTCTATGTGGGGTGTTTGTGGTATCCATGGCAACAAAGTAGGGTGCAGATCCCCCCCCCCCCAACTCCCTGAAGCCCCTCACTCTCCCTCCCGTGTCACCGAGCAGAATTGGAGAAGAGGGGATGAAAAGAGGCGATAAAATAACACACTTACTGAAACACATGGGGCAAGCTATAACCTGTTAGTTCAGTGACTGTGTGTGTTTCAGCATGCTCACCACGCACGTGTGTGTGTGTGTGTGTCACTCTTTGTCAAGTGCATAATAGTATCTGCACGCCTGCATATAGCCGTTAGCTTTCACACAATCAGATTTCTTTGATTGAATCCTCGTGCGTAATATAAGAGGAGATTGTGAGAACTGGATCTATTACTGAAAAAGAAAGACACAGGTGTTCGCTCTTGTCTTAATGCATGCGTCTTCACCTGCCGGTTCAGGTGCAGTGGAGCCCACATGGAGAAAATGTTTGTAATTATAAGCCTTCCACGTGTGAGCCGTCTCCTCTCCGGGATGTGCAGACCTTCGCACTCCATCTAACACCGTGGAAATCAATGAAAGCCAGTCGGAGAGGTGTGAAGATTGAGCTGCGGTCAAAATACTTTGCATGCCGACTAGTGATGGGAATTCCTGCACTTTGCCAGGAACCACATCGTTTGCCTCGGCTCGAGAAAAGAAGGAGGAAGAAAAAACTTTGTAGCTAGCTACTGTTGTTTAAAATATCGGGGAACTTTATAAGGTGGGTTCTGTTGAAAGTTTCTCAGGATTTACTATCTTATAAGTCTGCTTAATGACTGTCTAAATCCAGATTAGTTGGTCTCGGAGGTTGACCTGGTAGGCTGAACTGGGAAAGTGGACTGCTACCTACTTAAAAGAAATCTCAAAAATCTTAGAGAACCTTATCCAAATACCTTTATCGACCTTTAAACCATTATCACATGTGCATTTGGTGGGTATTTACACAAAAGTAGGTGGTCATTCATACAAGGATTGTAGCTAGAAGGTCACTAATGATCTTTCATTCTGCGTTTGGTTCATTCAAAATGTTTCTGGTCACAATAAATGTCTGATGAGCGGATGTGTGAAACAATGAGAAGATAAAAACTCACTACTTCACACTGAATTAACTTATCAATCACTACATCTGAACCTACTTTAGGACGTTTTCAGACCTGATAGTCCAGTAGGCTCGGTTGGATTTGGGATCGAGATTGCAACATTTGTTACATTTTCAGCTAATGAACTTCGCTTTCACATTACACCAGCGGTGCCCAAAGTGGGTCCTGGATGTTTTAGTTCTCCCCCTGGTGGCTCCAACAACCTTTTCAGCATGTCAGTGTTTCTTCTCAGGCCTTCTAATGAGCCGTCATTTGATGCAGATGTGTTAAACCAGGGAGAGAACTGAAACATGCAGGATGCCGGCCCTCCAGGACCCACTTTGGGTACCACTGCTTTACACTGGGTAAAACCAGCCAAACCCATTGCAAAAACTTGTTCCCTGCCTCGCCTGTGGTGGCGCTGCATCAAGAAAAACCTCTGAAGAAGACACCGAGCACAACTTCAATTCTTCACGACATATAAACAAAAATGGAGTACTGTCAGATTTAAGTGATTGTAGGGTTTCTCCTGCTGGTGCAAGACTCACCCGTTTGTTTTGGTTGTATTTACCCAGAATGCCCTGCGGCATATAGACCACTTCCTACTTTTGGACCGGCCTCTTGTCTGCGTGGTTCACGTATGCATTTCACTGTAATTCACTTCTGCTATACTGAAATGTGGGTTTGGAGGCGGACAAGAGGTCATTATTTTGGCCCTCAGCAGAGTTTGGTTTTATATTTAACAAATGACATCATTTCCCTTTATATTAGTTAGTTGCACTGAGATCCATCATATATTTGCTCTCAGCCCAAGTATTACACATTAAGATCATCAGAACGCCACGTTCTACCTTTCTTGGGTAAATAATCATCTACATTTCCATAGATAACGGCCCACTGTACATGACAGATCAAAATGTGCGGAAAGCTTTCAGGTATTGTTATGTGATGATATCAAACATACAAAGTTCAGACACTTATGTTTTAGACATATAAAAAACAGAAGCAAGCCAGCATTACAAAGCTCAAACACAAAAGCAAGCGGTAGGGATGAGAGTTGTGTAATATTTTTGTGATTTTATGTATTTGACTTTGCGAAGACACTTTTTCTTTCTGTTTCTGTTTCACAATTTGTTCTTATTGCATTTGTTTCTGGCCGTCTTCACCGAGCATCAAAACAAAATGTAGATTCAAACACACTATGTCAATTCCTTACACACTTACTCTTTTAGGAAACTTCAGTTTGTCTTTTTTTTTTTTTTTATAATCTGGATCTATTTCTAAATTGAAATCCATTTTATTCCTTCTCATTGTCTATTCTCGTTTCAGATGCGTTCAGACACATAATTTCCAAACAATTACGCAAATGCCAGTATGTTTACTGCCTGCTGCTCTCAGTTGAATCCATCTTTTCAGCACGTGCTTGATCAATACGTTGACGGCTGTAGAGCCCCTATGGAACTCACAGGTGAAAGGTCATAGAGGTTATAGAGGTCATAGGGCATTGAGTGCTGAGAGTCAGCATATTGTCCTGCTGATTTCCTTTTATTAAAGCCTCCATACATCCATAAAGCTGGATGTGTGGCAGTGATGCTGAACCAACAACAGAAGATCAACAGTATCTGAATGTCATAATTATAAGAAACACAATAAAAACCTCCAACAAACAGCTGACCGGGTTTTCACTAGAGCTCCTGATGGATCCTGTTTATGTTCCTTAAATTGTATTTTGTTACGGTCAAAGTATCTTTCACTATAACTGCTATTCCACATAGTGGGCAGCTTGAGGTGTCATATTCTAGCATATGCTAACTATTCACTAGATTGCAAAGCTGCTTCTCTTTTAATTTTTCTTCTTCTCTCTTTTTGCAAAGTGAAGCAAATGGTCGATAGCAGCTTCCTCTTTGTTAAAATAATTTTGCAACAGATTAAGTGAAAGTCTAGACTTTGATTGGGTTGAATATGTTTTGATCTAAACCTGTGGTGTCCAACCTTTTTGCCACAAAGTCTACAGAAATTCACCTTTTAATAAAAATAAATAAATAAAAAAGTGCAAAAATAACTTCTTTGTTTTTGTCTTTCTTCTCATCTCAACAATAACGAAATGTAAATTTTTTTTTGTGGATTATTAGTGCCTGGTTTGATTTTGACTGGTTTCAGATCTAAAGCAGGGATTCGACCGATCAGAGAGCCTTCGGATGTGATGTGTGGCATCAGAACAAATCAAAAGGTGATGTTGTCTCAGAGTTCCCAGCTGTAGCTCTCATCCAGTAACTAAACGGCACATTCTTTTTTTCTCCTCATCATCTCTGTGTTGTAATTTTAGATTAATAGTACCAAAGGTCCTGCACAGAAAACATGCTAAAGAACCCAGATCTTTCTCGACTGTAATCTGTGATTAGTCTGCGGCCGTGAACTGGAACCCGACTCTTTGGTGGCTTTAGAAGAGATGCAGCTGAGATGCAGCTTTTTTTTATTTAGGATCTTATTATAGCAGATCTTCTGCTGTATTTTTTAGAACAAAAGTAGGGAAACATTTTTATTCATGCAAATGATTTGAATCAAAATTCTTTCCACATGCAGATCTGCAGGCTACGATTGACTGTTTAAATTAATCTATTTAAATCCAGAGCTTCCTCTGTATATTCCAAAGTGCCACTTTAGAATAACAAAGTTCAAGGCAATTCAGTAACTTTTCTAAATGATTTGATCTACAACCCATCATTTAACTTGCTTGCCCAAATCACAAGTTGATGAAAAAGATATGACTTTGAGTTGGTGAAACTTGGTTTGTAAACTGCAGTAGAGAACCAGGAAACCTACATAACTAAACTTGGACTTGACGTGAAACTTGGTTAGAAAAACTTGAGACTTACTTGTAAAAAAGCGACTGTGTTACATCTTCATATTCATATTCCAGTTCCCTGTTTCAGGATCACTTCAGGCATCCACCTTGGATTTTATTTTATTTTCCATCTGCCCTCACAATCCTTACTTCCCACAGACTGACACACTGTGGGGTCAGAGCACGAGACAAACTCCAGGAAATGCATGCTCTCATGTCCTCACTAATCCATCCTTCATCGGTTCCTCCACACTTTCATTGCAGCACAGAACACAGGATGTGTTCCAATTACAGCGAGAGAACTCAAAGGAAACGATGCAAATGCAATCTGACCCACCTGCAAACATGGCCTCTGCAGGCCCCATACCTGTGATTTCACCCCAGTTTAAACCACCCACTGATTAAAGCAATGAAGTATCCTGCTATACAGGAGAGGAATCAATAAATGAAATAGACTCCACTTTAAGCTTTCTTTGTGGCTGGCACCACAACCAGCTGCCCATGCTAATGGGCCCTGGACATGTGATGTCTTGGGGACAAAGAGGCTTTAAAGGGGACTAATATGTTTACTGCTGTGGCACATTATCTCCTCAGTCCAGTTCGAGTCCAACAGTACAGAACACGAACAGGGAGGATTGTTTTTTCTTCTGAAGCTCTTTCTTGGTCCGTACCGTGTTTCATTCAGAACCGCGCTCTCTATCAGGCTCCCAGTGGGGTGCTGCCAGCTCTCAACCAAGACTACCGCTTCTGTTGATGTGGCCATTACTTTTATTTGTTTTTCCTGGTTTTTACTGTTGTGTTATTCTTCGCACCACAATTCGGTAGTAAAGAGACTCTTTCCTGAAATCGGTTGCCAGCCAGCTGAGCGACTTTATGCCCTACTTATTCAGAGACGTAACTGATCATATTTTAGTCTTTTCTTTAATGCCCCAGACATCAATACAAGGCAAAGACCTGAATTGAGGTTGGGTGGATATTTTAACGTCACGTAGAGTTGGGTGGGAATACACTAATCGCTTTGATGAAGGGAATCCTAAAAACATTGCTTTACATACAGTCATTGAAACCTACTACAAATTTGATGTCTGCCATGTGAAAACAAGGAAAGAAGTGTTGTCCTTAGTTTGAGGCTTGCTGCTGTCACTCTTAGCTCTGAGTGAGACCCACACATTTCGTCTGGGTTTCGATGAAACAGTGATGCTGTGTAATGAAGGTTTTCATTACTTGTATAAAAACACTTAAAAGGGGTTGAATGATGAGACAAATACAAATTGAAGTATTTTATTGTTTGTGTTTTGTCCAGTGGCACCTCAGCTGGAACTGATGGTGTCCTGTTAAAATAAAACAAACAAATGGATGGGTTTTGTAACTGTCTGAAATACACTGAAATGTTTGTAGAAATGGCTTACCTCTGTCTCTTCCTCTGCAGGGTGTTCAGGCTAAAAGATTCCCTGGGGGCCTGAACACCTTATAAAGGTTCCGGAAGAGACCAAATGCAGATGGAAAAGGGGGAGCGATGAAACTATGTATTTTAGAAGTGTAATGATTGGATTTATATTTATAGAAAGGGATTTTAGAAATGAAATGGCAGCTTAAAAATGAAGAGTGTTGGTATGATTATGTTGAAGATTTAGTTGTTTTGTCCAGATTGTCTGTATATAGGTATTTTGTCCTACCCTGTTTCTTGGTGGGGTTGTTAATGGGAGCAGCCAGGGACTATAAAAACCTGTATGTTGCCCACATTGCAGGTTAGTTGGTGTGGCTGCTGCTAAGACCCATGGCCATTGTAAGCAGGATTGTCTCCATGTTAAATGTTGGAAAATAAACACCTGGTTGGTCTGCACTATTTCTCTGCCTCAAGACTCCTCTGTAAACCAGCCGCTAAGGGCCATCCTAACATGCTGGGTCAAAAAGTGGTCCAGAATTACACATTTTAAGGTGCACGTAAGCTTTTTTCTTTCTGAACCCAAACCAGGATGAAAGTGATCATAATTTTCCAACAAATTGTATTGAATTTAGCATCATGTAAGTCCATTTTCTGAATGTTGTGCTGCTTCATCTTGAATCTAACTTTGCAATTTTCACCTTGTTTGTCCTGTGTTGTCATTTTCTGTTTTATGGTTTCTTCACAACTCAGAAAATTAGAAATCAGAGGAGCATGATTCATTACTCCAGACAACACGCTTCCATCGCACTCAAGTCAAGTGGTGGCATGTTTGTTGGTTTGCACTCTGGCGCTTTGCGTTGGACTTGATGTTTCAGTGTGGGTGTAACTGCATGGCTGTTGAAACTCATTCTTTGAAGCTGTCCTCACACAGTCACATGGAGTCTAAGATTTTCATGGCCTTCCACAACGTTTGCTACATTTCCATTGACCATATAAATGTGCAATTTGACATTTTGAGAATAAATTAGCTTCATGGAAACATTGCAATTTCGAAAAATCTGTCATTTTGTGGTTAAATGTTTTTTTGGTTTTTTTTCCTCCGAAGAGTTTTTGCGGCGCTAGTGGCTCGTATTTTTGCAACAGTAAGCAGACAGGAAAGAGGGCGAGGACATGCGGCAAAGGTCGTCGGGACTGGGAATCGAACCCTCGACGTCCGCGTCGAGGACTAAGGCCTCCAAACATGGGTTGTGCTATCCACCTGCGCCATCACACCCGTGATTAAATGTTTTTGCGGCAGGATGAGGTGTGTGTTTTTTTTTTTGTAACAAAATTGGTTTATGTGACAAAACTGAGATGCACATGCTTATTTTGCATCATACGAGTCACATGATCAACAACCGCATGCTACCACTGGTACAAACAAGACAGAAGACAGCAGGGAATAGTAGGAGGATGATGCCACAGCATGTTTTTAATGACACACCACACGAACAAACATATTCACCAGTGATTTGGTTCTTATTTAATGGAAACACGACAATTGCAAGATTGTGTTTATTCAACTTTCCAGTTGTTATTGCCATTTGTAATGGAAACACAACTTCAGATGAGTTGCTGATATTCCCAATCACTTTCACTTTGTAATGATATTGGTAACAGCTGATTGTGGAATATTTGGCAGCAAGAAAAGTCCATAAACACACTAACTGCACCGGTGGCATCCAACCTTGTCACCACATTGGAATTCCCTGAGAATGACCCATCTTACCACAAATATGGCCATGGAAGTAATTGCAGCACTTTTGGGAATATACCGTGGACACAGTCCTGAACCGCATGTAGGCGGGGGCTGATTGATGATTCAATATTCTCAGGTTAGATTCACCTGCTCATGGCTTTTTCTGTTGAACGTGACTTAAAATTATTTGTGGAGTTTTTCCCGTAGAGCACATGTAAAATATTTGAAAGAAAACACAGCTTTTGAACCTGAAAGACGTTGGTGCAATGCTGCTCAACACACTATTTGCTGGCATTCGCAAAGCAGCCAATCCAGAAGCGCCGTTCAGTTGTCTTTGGTGCTGATTGGCTGATTGGGTTCCTCTTGCCAAGAGTGGAAAGAAGGAAGAACGTAGATGCTAGCTTTCCTAACCTAATCGAATACCAGGTGTCCACTGGTAATAATTTATTACATTCTCTGTCAATTTATGGATTTTAGCTGTAAAAGGATTTCTAAAATGCTAAAAGTGAATCTTCACCGAAATAACATTGAATGTGCATTATTTTTGAACTTGTGGAAATGTTCATATTTGTGTGTTGGCATGGCAATGCTTGTGAAAATCCAATCCGTCAGCAATCAAATCTGTTGAGTTTCTTTACAATCAAGCTTTTAAAAGTCTGAATATAACAGGTTGAGGACCATCACTGATTGGTGAACATCATTGATTTATTTTTTTTTTGTTCTTAAAGTTTGTCTTTAAATGTTTAAAGGGTCGTATGTGATTCCGGTAGGAGGAAGACCGCCGTTGTGTTCTGTGGTAAAGTTCCAGCATTCATTTTGTAAACATTTTTTTTTGTTCAGACAGCCTGGTGCTTTATTCACCTCTGGAACGCATGACCTGCTCATGTGAAATCTGTTGCACATTTTTGTCTTTAATAGAAATACGTAGAGACCAGGTTGCTTAAGCAACGAATGTACATTTTGTTTGTTGTTTTCATATCATGTCCTTGAGCCAGTTGTGGCATCTGGTGAAAGTAATTGCTTTTTCTTAATTTATTAAACTAAATAGTTTAATAAATCATAAGAGTAAATTTGACCCGATGCTTTGTCACTGATGCAACATTGCTAACAACTGAGCCTCCATGCAGCTCTTATTTATTTCTGATTGCTAATATTTCCTATTCATTTGGTATTTCTGCTCCCACTGTGGTCTCAGGCACAACCACTTCACCAGCAGAAGTGAGCATTTATCACATCGTTTATCATTTATTGTGATTTACCGTTGTCATGATAAATCCCAAATAATGTTTAAAACCTCCAAAAGCAGTCTGTGATGTGGTTATTGCTAGCTTTACTATTTTCCCTAGTGTCCTTTCAATAAAAGTTAAATAAATTTGATAATATGTGTGCAGCTTAGTGATGTACATCACACTTCTTTATGTGAATGGTGTCCTAAAGAAGCATGTTAGTATTTGTGTTTGCAGGGCTCTGATTGCTGTGTCATGCAGTCAGAGTTATAACGTTACCTAAACAAAAAAAATAAAAGAAGTAGTAAATAAGTAGTCCGAAACATTTGTTCAGACCAAGTCTCACCTGGTCATTCAGACTCTGAATCCCGCCTGATCTCACCGCCCTCTCTGATCTCCTGGAACATTTGTTACTCGTTGCGTCTGTGCCATGTATGCCCCCCACTGCCCCCACCGCCCTCCAGCTCCCCTCCATCCTCCCCCGCTTGGCAGCAGACTGCTTGTGTTTGTGCCACACTCGTAGCGGGGGTGTCATGTCGTATCACGGTGCCACATTCTGCCGCCACAAACTGTACATCTGCTGTTGATCTCGGCTCCACTAAGAAACAGCAAGTCAGGACTGAATGAAGTGAATCGCTACAGTCAGCATTCCTGAGAGTGCTACGTGTAAATACTTTGTACACACACTTTCTCCAGCCAATACTTGGAAGGAATAGGTGACATGATCTGTAGGTGTTTGAGCTTTTTTTAAAAGTTTCCTTTGTGCTTCTGGTTTGTGATCATTTCTTTGTTATTCGCCTCGATCTTCTATTGTAGCTTATATTCTCTTCATTTGTTCTTTGTATTTGTTTAGATTAGTGTTTCTTTCTGTTTACTGTTTGACAGTTTTTTTTTATTTTTCCCCTGAGAGCTCCAGTACGCAACTTTTATATAAAAAAAAGTGTTTTTACATCTTTATTTAAACTGTTACTGTGTTGTGACAGTATGAGACAGATGATATACTGTATGTTGAAATGAAACTCCTCCCAGTGGTATTATTGCCGTCTAAAGAAATGCAACGCTCCCGGTGAGAAACAACCAATCAGAGCCAGTGGGAGGCTCTTATAGCGCTGTCAATCATGTTTGTGTTTCAAGTGCTCAATGGCGTAGAAAGAACTTATCATCCCATAAAAACCCCCATTAGTAGCCAATTAGCCAGATCATGGATCTGGCTAATTGGTTATGTTGTGGTAAACCAGTGGTATTGTATCCGAGAGAAACTGGGAGAGCGCGAGCAGCGCATTCACATGAATGATTGACAGTGCTAAGATCCTCCTCCATGGTCTGATTGGTTGCTTTTCTGTAGATGGCAATAGCAGCAGAGGAAGAAAGCAGAGGAGCTCAATTTTTGTCACAGATTATCTGACTCATACTGTATGTAATGACTAAAAAATACATATACATACATATATATGTACTTTTCAATAAAAGTCACATACTTCAGTTACATATTTACCTTTCACCTTTCCTCTAGTCTGCATCCTGATCCCCTTCCTGGCTGCATCTACTCACCTGTGATTAGCTCTTCTGATTCTCATGTCGTTCTCAACTATAAAGCTTCTTTTCTGCATTGTTTCCCACTGGTTCCTCCATCTTTTCCCCCGTTTCTCTGGCTGTTCCACGATTCATCTCTTAGCCAGATGTACGTTATTTTTTTTTAATTTATTTATCTGTTTTTTCATTAAAGACTTTGCTTTCTGTTGCTCTCTACATTTGGGTCCTTACCTTAAACCAAACATAACAACAGACAGGACAAAAATAAATCATAGACGTTATTGCTCTCCACATTCTCAACTAATTGTAGATTAATTTTGATGGTTGTTTATCTTAGCGGAGAACATTAGCCTATTAAACTTTTTTTTGTCTGCAGCTCAGCACAGAAGAAAGCTTTCCTACTAGGATCCTATGTTACATTTCAGATCTCGACTGACAAGGAAGAATGCACTGTTGTCTTTCATCCTGTCAGTCACTTTGCTTACTTCTTTGTTCTGTTCTGAATTCACAATAATGAAGTATAAAAGGCTGGCATTTTCTACATGCAAACTACTGAAGGTTTTTTTGTGTTTTTAGAGCAACAACTCAACAAAACAGGGGAGGCTGTGAAACGACGTCCATCAGCCTGCAGCAAACAGGTTACAGTCTGGAGTTTCTTTGTTTCTTTGCTGCTTTTTTTCTCAGAAAGTATATAGAAAAGGATAATTCTCTTTAAGGTAAAACTCATGGAAACCATCCCATAATTTCTCTAGTCCAACTTGTCAGGCTTTATTTTGTACCCACTTACAACAAAGAAATATAAAAACTGCAAAATGCAGTACTGTTACATAATAAAGCACAAAATGGAATACTTTCCAGGTAAATGTGCTGTTCAGCTTCTCGCAACAGTAGTCAGATTCCAGTCGTCTCTTCAAAATTGAAACTGATTCCATATTTCCAGGATGATTCATATTTCTGCTTTATGAAATACTGATTCTGAATTTGACTGATTGTAAACTACAGAAGCATATTACAAAGTTTTGTGTAATTTAATAAGCGTTTCTCAAAATGAAGTTCAGCGTGATTCAACAGTAAAAGACTGGGACAAAAAGACATTTAACGGAGAGTTCCAAGACAGACTTTAAAATACTCTTGTTAGTTTATAAATCACTGAACAGCTGTGCACTGCAATACATTAAAGATCTGCTCTTGTATCAACCTTCCAGATACCTCAGGTCTTCTGGTTCTGGTTCTGCTCTGCATCCCCAGAACCAGAACCAAACGAGAAGCAGCATTCATTTTCTAAGCACCACAAATCTTCCAGAAAACTGCAAAACTGTTGAAACACTGAGTGCCTTTAAATCTAGACTGTCTGTTTAGAGTCTCCTTTGAAGCGTAATCGATTAAGACTTCTGTTGTTGATTTTATGTTGCATGACTTTGTTGTTTTTACTGTTTGAAGCACTTTGAAATGGGCTATACAAATAAAGTTTGATTTGAGTTTTGATATGCTGACCAAAAATGGGCCGTCTCACATTTGCCCCCCAAAAAATATCTTGACCAAAACCTTTGGGAAAACACACCACACAGAGGTGTGCTGTCTCATTACATCTGGTGTAAAACTGACTGTATGTTAAAACAAACTTCAAACTGACAGTCAAACACTAGTGAGAGTGTGGTAGCCTGAGGGCTGCCTTGTTGCTTTGGGACCTGGGCTGCTTGCCATAACTGATGGAACCATGAATTCTGCTCTCTAGCACAAAGTCATGAAGGATAGTGTCCAAGTGGCCTATCCAAAGTTCTGATTTAAATCCAATTGAGTTGTTGTGACATGACCTTAAGTTGTTTGTACCGGAAAACCTCACAAATGTGGCTAAATTAAAACAATTCTGCACAGAAGAGTGGCTGAAATGCCTCTAGAGCTACATTAAAGACTCTTGCTTGTTATTGCAAACACTTACTGTCAGGTGTTGCCAGCAAACGTGGCGTAACTAGGAGGTTTAGTCTCATTTTCACATAAGGCCAAGTTAGACTGGGTCGTTTTTTTGTTTTTTTTTGTTGTGTGATTAAAAAGGCAAAAACTGAAGAAACATGAATCCATGGGTACCTGAGAGTTTTGTGAGGGAATAAAAACAAGTTGTTCTCTGGAAATATTTAAAAAACTGCTAAGGCCAACTGTTCTCTCTAATTATCAAACCGTTTCGGAGCTCTGTTAGATACAAGAAGGCATTAAAAATGACTGTTGATTCACTTTTAGGTATTTTTATGATAGTCAAAATGTTTCAAGCTATGACAACAAGGATACCATCTGCCAAAAAGAACTTAAATAGAACTGGACTGGAAATATTAGTTCACTCATGGTGCTGTTATCGTTCTTTTTGTCCCGTATGTGGTTGAATAAATATTGGCTCACATCAAATATTTGCTGTTTACATGTTTGCTCGGGTGATTTAGAAGGCAGATCAGCTTTCTGTGCTCTTAGTTTTCAATTATCTAGCTGTTGCACGTTTCCCTCAAATCTCTCAATTTGTGCATGTGAGCTCTGCACATACATCTGTGAATGATTTAACAGGTGTCTGTGGTTCATTATGGTTATTTTGTTGCTTTTGAAGGGAGCTTACGTTTGCTTAGGTAAACGTTGAAGCCTTTTGCTTACATATGTTTATGCTTGAATCTGCGTTATGGAAGAGACATCTGTCTTTTTGTGTCTGTGAAAACATGAGTTCGCTACATTTTTTTATGCACATTTTTCATGTATATTCTTAACAGCAGTTGTGACATTCAGACTAGATGCACTGTGATAGATAAGCAAATGAAATGCCTTTCAAAAGCATCCCGGCATTTTTACTTTTTCGCATTTTATGACACTAAAGCCGCAATGTAACTTATGTAACTTTCATACAAAAATATACGTTTTATATATTTGTTGAAACTGTCACTATGTCATGGTGGTATGGTATAAAACAGATAATCTGTGGGGGAAAAAAAATCGAGCTCCTCTGCCTTCTCCCAGTGCTAACTAGAATCAACCAATCAGAACCAGGAGGCGAGTCTTAGCGCTGTCAATCAGCTTCTATGTGATGCTGCTCTTCCCTCTTTCTGCTTAGCTGCAGCTACTTCCTGACAGAACAGCTTGTAGCGAATGCTAAGCCGAGTTAGCACGGCCACAATTGACGGTGGACAAACAGTTTTTCTGTAGCTGTTTCTCTGCCATTGACACGTTTAGCAGTGAGTTGATTGACAGCGCTAAGATCCTCCTCCAGGCTCTGATTGGTTGTTTTTGGTCGGGAGCTGTGCATTTCTTCAGACAGCAGTAGCATCTCAGGAAGGAGGTGGAGGAGACTGATCTTTTCACAAATTATGTGTCTCACAACAAACTGTCAAAACAAGGTGACAGCTTTAACAAAAATGTAAAAAAATTATAAATATATATATATATTTTATGAAAGTTACATACTGCAGCTTAAAGACCGCATGTATTTTTTATGATAGACCAGCACCAGGAACAGCATAATTATCAAGTGAAAGGACAATAATACATGGTTTTCAAAATGTTTCACCATTAAAATTTAGTCAACATTTGCAAGCTCTTTTAGAAAGACACCCCAAAATAAAGTCCAGTTCTACTAACTCTCTACAAAAGTCAACTTATTGGTGGATAGAGTCTACTTGTGTATATAAAGGAAGCTGTTCTTTGGAGAGAGAACATTAGTCCACAAACAGTATGAATGCCACGGTAATCTGCAGACTGGTCAGAGGGAAAGTTGTGACGTTTTTAAAAGCTCATGCAGGGGTCTTCAACTGAGGAGGGAGATTCTGCTGTTAGCTCAAACAGAGGCGCATCAGTTCGGGTTTGACCCCTGACCTGACCTGAGCAAGAATTGAGTTTTACAGTGTCCCCTAATTTTTTCCAGAGCCTAGAGTTTGATGTGTATGTTTTGTTTTGTTTTTTTTCCAGACATACGCAAAACTAATTTGCGTTTTTGTGCGTTATTCTGGGATGTTATCTGTCCCACTTGATGATTTTCAAGGAGGTTGCAGTGCTGCTGGCTGTTTCCCTGTCAGTCCCTCCATTCTCAGCTACAACCTCTATTAACACGTCCATTAATACCACTGCACAGATGGAAGTCATCATCTCGCACCCCCCAAGACGTGTTCAGATTCCGATGATAATTCCTTATTCTACTCCCATGTCTCTTCCCAATAGAAGAATGGTAATAAACAATATGTTTTATTGATAGTAATGCTTTCTTGCTGCTGCTGCTGCTGCTTTCTTTCAAGTAATGCCTTTTTTTTATCCCCACGGTTTTTTTTTGTAACACCCAAATTCTAAGTGTAAATGTGATTATACACGAACAAAAAAAAAACATCATGGCACTCTCAACAAAAAGAAATCAGTTTGGCTCTGGAATGAGAAAACAACTTGATTTGTGTTTCATTTGCATGCAGACTTTTCTTCCTCTCAAACTCTCTACTTGACAGAAAGGAGAGAAGCTGCATTGAATGCCGAGTACTTCTGCGTGTTCATATTAGCAGGCAACATATAGCCGGATACAGTACAGGCACGCACGCTGATACGTGCCGACGGTGTTGCCTCCTCCGCTTGTCATTCACAAACACCGATGTTAACATTCATCTTCACACATGCCTCCCCTCTCAGATAATCACTTGAATTCACAAACATTCGTGAACTCACACATAAACAGATGCAAATTCCTCACAAAGCCACAATAATATCACAAGCCATTCAGAGATGAAGAGGAAAGCATTTTTCTTTAGATACATGAAGTGCATGTATTTAAATCCCCCATTGTTGCTGTGGTTAGATTACAAGATGTTCAAACAAACTAAACACACACACACACACACGTTGTGTGATGATTTGTATCCTCCTCTCTGATGCTTATGAATAATACAATAATCTCAGGGGAACTTTTTGCTTCACATAAATAAGAATTTAGATAGAAAATTGCATTATTAATATGTGGCTTCTGCCTGGCATGTTCTGGAAAGCATTCATTCAGTGGTGTATGTTTGGAGGAAAGAAGACCTTCAGGGCTCATAAGTTACATTCAGTGCTGGCTGACTGTCTTATGTTGGCTGATGTGCTGGCAGACAGCAGTGGGCACACTTACACTAAAGAGCTAATAGAGTTAATTTTTCATTTAATGCGTTAACCCTTTTGGTAACTTTGAAAAGGTTAGGCTCATTTAGC
This sequence comes from Gambusia affinis, assembly GCF_019740435.1. Taxonomy (NCBI): domain Eukaryota; kingdom Metazoa; phylum Chordata; class Actinopteri; order Cyprinodontiformes; family Poeciliidae; genus Gambusia; species Gambusia affinis. The sequence continues at coordinate 16,420,854 of NC_057868.1, forward strand.
TTCCCCTAAATTAATTGTTCATGATAAATTAAAAACTGCAAACTTACTTGACTGTTTGTTAGATTTCAGTTGAATAAAGTTCGATGTCTGTGTTCAAGTTTTGATTACTGATTACTTTGATTCTTCTAGCAGTTACTTAGACATTTATATTCATGCTCTTATTTTGAAGGAGGTAAAAGCTCGACGTAGCAGTTCCTTGTCCTCTTCTCACGTTTTGTTCCTTTTGTTCAGCCAATAACTTCATTTCAAACAAGAAACATACAGGGACAAAATAAAACACGGACAGTAGCAAGAACATAGATACAATATGCAGTACACAGCAAAAGTATCGATGTGGGTAAATTTAGAGCTTTAGCATTAGCTTCTGCTAAATACTATAATATACATGGAGTAGCACATTAGAAGAGCTAATGTTCAAAATTAGTTTTTAGTTATCAGTGCCCACCATTGCTGGCAGATGTAAAAAGGCATTATGTGTCACTAATGATAATTTGTAGAGTTCATTACCATTTTCTAAGGTGAAAGGTGCAAAATGTTCAGTCTGTTACTCCATCAGGACAGAGTAAGTTAATTCTGCTATGATGTCACCACAGAAATAGATGATGCTTTTGTAACGATAATTGAGTGTTAGTCAGAACCCAAAACGGAGCCAAAACACGTATCCAATACACCAAACTTTTATTATAAGAACAAATGTGAACAAGGGGTTCTAGAGGGTGTGGGCTCACATGATGAGGGAGGGAGGTGACTTCATACTGCTGGGGAGAAATCGGCAAAGGAGTTGCCTGGGGAGCTGTCACTGTACAAACAGGGACAAAAAAACCAAAGACATTTTAAGTAGAATCAGTTTTTCCAGGTTTCTTGAGAACGGATGGGTCTCAGGTACATGAAAATCAATAAACTCTGCAGGCTAGAGGCAGGTTCAGAAGGCTGTCCTAACAGGAGATCAGACTTACCCAAAAGATGAGCAGTGTAAGTAAATAAATTAATGAAAATAAGCGTTTTAATTGATGCTCAGAAAACTTCATGGAAGAACCAAGGAACAGTGCTTGAAAGCTTTAGTGACCAGAGCAACAGACGATTTTTCCACTGAGCTGTATGATGTAGCAGCTGGTTAAATAGTTAAGTAATTGCAGGTAAAATCTAAATCAGCCCAGTGGTGGAGCTGCAGGGCTGAAAACATGACAGCTTTATTTTACTCTCTTTTCTCATTTTAAGAAGAAGGTGTGAAAATTGTGTCTCCTATGTTTTCACCTGATGAATTAGCTTCCCTAAGAGCTTTCCTGTCATTCTACGCTCAGTAGCAGTGCTGCTCTAAAGCAGGAACATTTGTCTGAGAAACAGTAATTCACATAATGGAGACCAAAAATATTATTGTAAATGTTTGCCTTCAGATGCCTCTTGGTGCTTTTGTGAACAACTGAAAAGAAGTGAAGTTATTTTCCATTTAAGCACTTTGATTCTCTTTGTGATTGCAAAAAAAGGGACTGTGACATTCTTCTTTATGATGATGAAACATGCTGTGAGCTAAGCGTGAAGACAAAACAAGCTGCTTCATATTGGTCGGGATTTTTGGGAGAGATAATAAGTCACTTGACTGGATATCTTGTAATGCTCGCGTGCAAGAAAACATTACAGCTGATTCTTTGACAGACACCAGATTTGTAGAATATTTTTCTTTTGAGGAAATGGAAGCTCTTTGTTGAGAATTGCATTTTCTGTTCTATTGAAGCACAGCCTTTACGCCAGTTAGTGTTTGCAATAATAACAGATTAAAACTGCGCTCGCTCTTTTACAAAACACCCCCAGCCCCAAAAATGTCCTTTTTAAATTTGAATGCAAATTCTAAACTGAGATTCAGTAGTAAACAGGAAGGAAATAAATGGACAAGAAAACTCAGCACTTAGGTGTAAGTGAAGTTTTATGTTTTACTTATCGATGTTCATTGAGATGAGGTCATTTTTTTTCAGTTCGTAGGAAAACGTCTGCTGATTGTGACACAGCTGCTGACAAATAAAAAAGGAGGAAAACATGGGGGATGATTTTTTTTCTCCCTTTTTTATCATAAAAGGTTGTTTGCTTTAGGACTTATAAGAATAAGGTTGAAATGTTGAGACAAAAGTCCAAATTTTGTTTCATGACAGCCAAAATGCTCTCATGAAATTTTAAATAAATCTAAAGTATTACTCTTTTTGCTCATTACACAAGACATGTTAATCATAGGTCTTTGCGACAATGTTGGGTTGGTTCAGTGGTGACGCTATGATATCGACATAACTTTATTCTTGTGATTTGAACTATTTTTCATCTTTTTGACTGTAAACTTAACGCGGGTATCCAGCGTTACTTTAATAGTGGCTTTAATGGATTTAAATCAGAAGAACAATCCCAAACATTGACGTTACAGGCTGCTTGTTGCGCATGCTGGAGCCCCTTTTAGAAAACATTCTTAAAGCTGCAGTATGTAACTTTTACAACAATGTGGTTTTTCTATATTTGATAAAACTGTCATCATGTTGTGTCAACATAATGTTAGATAATCTGCTATTATCTACCATTATAGATCTGCAAAAATGCACCGTTTCCTGTCGGAAACGACCAATCAGAGCCAGGAGTGGCCTCATGTATGCGATGCTAAATGTGGTAATGGAGGAGAAACAACTGTTCATCCGCTGTCATCGGTAGCCATGCCAACCACAGCCTTAGCTTTCATGACAGGCTTAGCTGATGGAGAGAAGCTGTAGCCTAGCAGAGAACAAGGGGTAGGCTGTGAGCGGCGTGTACACACCAGTGATTGACAGCGTAAAGACCCACCTCCATGCTGTACTTTTTTCAACAAGACTCCGTAGCTAGTACTTTTCAGAGGCCTTAAGGATTTTTATTTAAAATTTTACTATGAAATATTGGTAGGATGGGATTTTCACTGACTGGAAACAAAGTTTGCCGTATCCTAAAGCAACAAAATATAAAATCACTTCTTACTGTCCCAAAGCAGTTTTTAACTTATTTCTAAGGACTTCTGACGGGTTTAGTCTGCTGATTCTATGAAGCCCGGAGGACTGACCCGTTAGTCCAGAAATGTTCCTCCAGTGGTTTTCCACATCCATTCATAACCAAGCACAATGCTTAGAACTGCTGACCTCTGTGTGACATTTTGAGTAGGTTTCTGTGAGGTTTGAATTTATTCAGCATCTCAGCTGGAGGTAAATCTGTAAACGCAGAAAAATCCTAAAGTGTATTTCTCTGCTTCCCTTTAATATGGAAATTTACCCCACAAACCGTCATTCTTCTGCCCATTTGGAGTCGCCTACTGTGAGACCAAAAATATTATTACATATCGGTCTGAAATGTTTGTAGCAGGACTATATTCCAACCGCTCCTTTCCAAAGACTGCTCTCTTTGCCTTTGTGAATGCTTTGGCAGTCAGAGGTATCCGCTTTGGTCCTAAAGACCGCTTCAAACCCATAAATACCTGAAGAAGTCAATCCGAGGGAGACCCGACTGCTACTGGATTCGCTCTGTTTGTTTTTAACAACTTGAAAAGACGTTGTTACCATTACATAATTACCAGTCACATCAGCACATCCAGATAATTGATAGCTGGAGAAGCAATCAATAAGTCTGCAGCTGCTTCTTTGTACTTTGCATTAATTCACTCAACTAGACTCCTGCCACGGAGGAGGCATGCGTGGGTCCTCCTGCTGTGTGATGGCTGCAGGGAGTTAATAATCTCTGAGACCCATCCCACATACAAACAGCTGGGAGCAGCAAACACAACTTCAGTGGACAGGTTTGATGTTTCAGAAGACGTCTGGATAAGAATCGGGGGTAGGAGCGGATGACTTCCTCAGAGATGGGGATCTGACTGATGGCGTGCCGCGCGTGGATAAGCTAGTAGACTGTCTGGCTGAGGAGAGGATATGCCCTGTATGCAGCAAATAAACAGACACGCTCATCTTTCTGTCCCGCTGTCTGAAGTTACAGCAGACTTGTTTTAGGTCGGTTAGAATTACCAAAATTATTTCTATTGGCTACATGCCAAGAAACTTAACCAGAACACAGGCGGGTTTCCCTGAATATTCTCATATCTTTGTCATATTTTTATATTTCCAGTTTGTGCAGTTTTATGGTTATGGTAAACATAGGTAATGGCAGAGGTCCACCTTACTGACATCATTTTCCACTACAAATCCTCAAACAAATTAGTGAGCAACAGATTAAGAAAAGTCCTTTTTAAAAAAAAAAAAAAAAAAAAAAAAAGATCTTAATAAACAGCCATTTGTTGGGCCTTGGCTGTTGGGCTGCTGGTGGAGGGGGGTCACTATAAAGAATATGTTGGAGAAAGAAGGCCGTCTCCATTTATATGTTTCACATGAGCGCTGCCTCACCTTCATGACTAACAGTTTCAATCAGCCGTAAAACTTTATCACCTTGCTATGTGTTAAAACTCACCTATAGTGAGATGAATGAAACCCTCTGCAGAGACACGCATGAAGCATTAAACGATGATGGAGGGAAGAGGGGGAGAAGATCTCACTGATGGGTTTTTTTTTGCCTCTCTTTGCCATATTTTTTTTTTTTTTTACGCTTACAGAGCGTACTCTGATTTTGAATAGGGATCAGTGAAACCAGCGACTGGGCAAACGTCTGAGATGCAGAACAGTGTTTACAAAAAGTGAAGCTTTATTAGTAATTTACATAAAAACAGTTTCAGTCAAAGAAAACAAAACTAAGAAAGTCTAGTGACAAACACTGTGAATTAAACTAAATACATTTTCTCAAGCATAAAATATCAAACTGCGGTTTTGACCAGTATTTTTTCATATTGTGTTGTACCTTAGAAACCTGTCTGCTTAAAAAAAAAAAAAATATATATATATATATATATATATATATATTTAAAAAAAAAAAAGCCTCTTGGCCTGAAATGTTGTGTTGGCTGAATGTGCTGCTGAGCGTTCACTAAACGCAGCGAATGATTTAAAAAAGCCTAATCAGCAAATGAGCAGACTTCCAAGCATTCGTTTATTAAAAGTTCCATCTCTCCAGAGATCCTTCACTTTTTCAGTTCTGGAAAACAGCGATGATGGAAATTCTGCTTTGTAAATGAAAAAGAAGACTGTTTTTTAATCTTCTGTGTCTGGCAGTGGTATTTTTTTTATTTAAAAAAAAAATACATTAGATTTTACTGGCAGTGGAATATTGCATTGAGGACCAGAATGAATATATATATATAAATATATATATATATAAATTATATAATATAAATATAAATATAATGGTTTAAATTGTTCAGTTTCTTTCCCTGGACCGTCTTCTTGATATACACAACAGTCTGAGTACTCTGCTGACCATCTCCTTTCACATCAGTCAGTCAGTTAGCAGGTGTATTGTTTTTATAAAAAATATATATTTTTGCTAGTTTAATACAAAAACAGGCGGGCAACAACAAAAAACAACAACCTAACAATGAAAACATTTACAGAAAAAAGAGACAAAATAAGGAAAAAGAATATTGTTCACAAAAGGGAATCATGTTGATTGATGTTGCAGTGGACCGCATATTTTTCCAAATTTGTGTTGAGAGCTGAGCTTATTCAATCAAGTCGGCAGGAGTATTTTCTTACTGAGGTGATCAGTTTATGTCTTCAGCTTCCAGCCTCTTAATTTTGCCTCGTTTGCTGAGTCATAAACTACTTGCTTACACTCTGTGACTTCATTAAAGTTTTAGAGACCTGCCAATCCAGGGCTTCTGGACCCACAAATGGCCGCTGTTAAAAATGGCATCTACTAAAACTCATTTAGACCATTTGTGTTGATGCCACTTTGGGACGAACAAGCCACTTTAACATCACAGATGTTGGGTTTCATTGGCTCATCTAGATCACCTTGACCTTACGCTGGCGGTGCTACACTAAACCAGTTTTCCGTTCCTGTAAAGTGTTTGGCTAGGAATTGGTCCACAGATTCACCTGGTTACTGGACCAAATTATTCACACGAAAATTGACTTATTCAGGATTTTGTTCACAGATCACATCTAAAATAATTACGTATATATAATATATATGTATATATATATATAGTGTGTGTGTGTGGTTCTGCATATCTGCAGATCTGCTCAGTGTGTTTAGAGTGGGGGGTTGTGCTCTCACTGTCAGTGGTGTCACATATTGAGGAACACAAAGGCCTCGGCAGGTGCTCCCTCCCTGGCTTTGTCTCCATTTAATTGTTCAACTCTTGAAGAAAACTCCCTGTATGTCAGCACTGGGGGAAAGCAAAGAGAGGACGCACACGAACACGCAGACGAGCCCATCCGTGCACACTGGCAACAACTGATCCGCACGTCAGCGACGGCACGGTGTGAAACGGCAGGTGTTGCATGGTTAGGGAAACAGGAAGCCAACTTTTCTTCTTCTCTTGTTTTCCTTCCCTCACTGGTGAAAGGTGGAGCCACTCAGCTCAGAGGTGTAGCCTTTATATGCTTTGATAGATCATCAAACAAATTACACATAGACAGCTAAAGCCATGAAGCTATTTCCTGATTATATGTTATAGACTTAAATATGGGTCCACATAAGGACTTGGTGACATGCTGATGGTAAAAAGGTCAAAGATCAAATATGAAAATGGATCCCAGTTGCATGTAGACTCTACACTGCCTCATCTCCGTAGCCAAGGAGGAATTTACAGCCTGACTGAATGTCTGATGTTTTCTTAACTGGGTAAGTCATTCAAATCAGAACTTTTCCAATTGTGAAAAATGAGTGGAGTGCAAAGTCTACAGAAAATCTTTGAAGGACCTTTTGAAAGCCTTGAGAACCATGAAAGTGATGATGATCACTGCTGTAAGGAACATAAAAAAGAAAGAGAGGGTGTTCGCAAAAATGACAATATAATCATGATGTCGGTTTATGCAGCTTTTTCTCCTTTCAACATCTAAAATTCTTGTTTCCAAACCAGAAAACCTGACTGGTAGCGAATTAGTGCGTGGAGCAGAATGAGGTTCACGGCATTAGTGTCTTGTCAATAAGAGCCAAAACAGCCAAGATCAATACTTTGTCAATATTTGTTTTTCCCGTTCTGCATTAGAGTGTGTGTGTGTGTGTGTGTGTTTGTGTGTGGAGAGAGGGCTGCGTGCCAGCTGTGCAATCTGTTCAGTAATCTCAGGTCTGGTCTGTGCACACATTGCACAATCTGCTCTGGTAAAACTGGTCTTTACACACACACACATGCACACCCCCTCACACACGCACACACACACGCACACGCATGCACGCACACGCACACTCCAGCTCTTGTCAGATGAGCCCATATGAAGACCAGCTATTGACTCCATTTCTTATTCAACCACTTTTAATCTTAAGTTTTCATGCAAATTTAACTTCACAGAGAGCAGACTCCCATTGGTGAATGTCAATTTAATGTTTTTTCTTTGCTTTGGTTTTGAACGTAAACGGCAGATAAACACACTCGCCTTTAGATTTACATTTTAAAGAGGCTGAACTGAACTGATGTTAATTCTTCAGACTCGTTCGTCGTGAGAATCCCTCAAAAATATTGAAATCACAAGTTTCGGCACACTGCTGCTAACTCGGTCTTCTCTGATTTACAATAACCCTTATCAGCCCAATTTCCCTTCTCTCTTCTCTTTGCCCATTTTAACACACCGCCCTGTTTGTTGTTTAAATGGAAGGGAGAGAAAATTGGCCACTTTTGCTGCTCAGAAACTCCCGCAGCTGTCGGTAATCGCTGCGTGTGTCTGTTGGTGTGTGTGTGTGCACGCGCCGGGGTAATGTGCAGTTACTGCGGCGGCGAAGGGGGTGCGTGGGGCTGGGGGGGCGTGGAGAGAGGGGTCACGGCGTGCGGCGGAGAAAGCACTATTAGGAGAAAATGATAGGCCTGTCCCTGAAACTCCATTACACACCAAACACTTAAAAGACCGGCCCAGCTTCATTACAGGGCAGCATGAATCATGCAGCACTCACACAAGCAACTGGCCTCCCTCTCCTTCCCCATTCCCCCAAATCTCTCCCCCAGCAGAGCCTTCTGTTTAAACTGGAGGACGGCCAGAAACGAGGGATGGAGAGGAAGGGAGCGTGGTGAAGAGGAGCATGCTGAGGGCCAAGCCTTGTTTGCCTCAGGTCTGACAAACAGGAGGAAAGAGAAGAGGATGGCAGAGAGTGAGATCAGGAAGAAGAAGGAATATAAGGCTTGGAGGAGAGAAAGGTAGGAGAGGGAAAGAAGTGAATATAGAGGATATTAGACAAAAGGAGGGACGTATAGGCAAGAAAAGAAAGAAAGAGAAGGAGTTTAGAGTGGAGGGGTGCTGGACTGTTTATCATCTCTCTTAAAGAGTTGTTTCCCCAGGATCCAGACTGCTGCATTTTTAGGTGCTCCTGATTAATATTTCTTGTCCTTCAGACTTTGGCTGGTTTTTCACCCAGTCTCAAGCCAGGCATCGTGTGCTTTCTGTTTCTCAAGTCACCGATGTCTGATTTACCAACCCTACAGAAAGGCTCGACTCAGTGGCTGGACCAGTGTCACGTTGACCCGTTCTGTCACAAACACACAATTTGTTCCCCTTTCTGTAGTGAACATTTTCAAACCTGACAGAGAGAAAGCAGGATTTCATCAGGAAGACATGACCCAGGACCAGAGACAGTACAGAATCACTTTTTAAGTGATCGGATGCTCCACACGTGTCCTCAGCTTTAAAAAAACAATATCATATCAAGTTACTGGGGTTGAACTAATTAAAATCCACGTCAGCAAGACCTGTTGGGCACCCTGTGCAGGTCTTTGGGTGAATTCACATCGGCTCTGTTTGGTCCAAACTCTAGTTTGTTTGTAGGTCACCTGGAATGGACCAGATGTTTCCTCACCGTCTGATCGGTTTGGAGAACTTTTGGATGGCAGAGAAACCGAATATTACCGAGCTGACGATATGAAAAGGAATCAAAAGGTGCTCCAACAAAGTATTAGTACACTTATGCAACCAAGTTATTGAACCTTTTTTCATACTGACTCTGAGTCGTTTGTGTTTTGGTTGAGTTGTACGGAATAAACGCTACGCTAAAAGTGGAGAAAGTCCTAAAACCTCATTCTGTTCTTCTCTTCTCGTTTTAGCATGGCTGTGTGAAGTTTTGAACATGAACGTATTTTTTTTTAAAATCTATTTTGCATGTTTGTAAAATGTAGGAACAACCCAGAGTCCCGACTGTGTCAGAACTTTTTATAGAGACGCTTAGAACAAGTAGTTTGATGCTGTGAGATTACTGCAGTGTTTTGAAGTGTGACTCCTATTTTTGTCTGACTTTGTAACAAATTCATTTGGTGTCGATGTAAATGCTGCCGTTTAGGGAGAACATGAAAAGTTGGAGCAGCATCAGGTGAGCAGACAGTGACACAGTCAGTCAGCCTCTTTTTAAATGAGACACTTTTGGTCTTTCTGTCTCTTCAGGACGTTTTTCAGCTTCATCAGGGTAAATAGATGATCTGCCCCAGGTGGCCTCCCGGCGCCCTTCGTCTCCGTCTCCATCAGTCTGGGCGACCGTGCACAATCACATAACGACAGCCTGTTAGCGTTTATATATGTTGGTAATGAGTGTGTGTGAGTGTGAATTCTTCACGTCTCTGAGTGCACAGGCGCAGCGAGCAAGTGTTCTGTGTGTGTGTGTGTCGCAGCATGCTGCCAGAGGGCCGGGGCAGGAAGCCAGACCACGAACCCAGCATGACACCGCATCCCGATCTGTGTTGTGACTGCCTCAATTACCCATCAGCCTGACGGAGAGGCAGGATGTGTGTGAATGCAGATGGAGTCAAATCGTTCCTTATTTCCGCTGCTGGCCTGCGTTTCCCCACATCTGGGATGCTAGTTTTTATTTGGAGTTTTGTAAATTTTTGCGTATTCACTCCCGACACATTTGGTCTGCTTCAAACGGACCAGTTTGGTTTCCCCCGTTGGGCCGTACCTTTTTGTGCAGGTGTGAATACACTCAAGCGAATCCTGGTGTGGAGCAAACAACTGGATCCAGACCCGCTCTCTGTCCACTTCCGAGAAAAATATGGTGTGGTTCTGAAATTATAGATATAATGTCTTCCTTCCTGCCTTTCATATTTCCCTCTGTCCTCCTCTACTTTCTTTTGTTCTGTCTAGGGATGTCCAAGCCCAATTCAAGTCTCAAGTTTTTCACCGCAAATCGGAGTCGAGCTCTGATTATTCAGCTAAGCATTTTCTCATCAAATCCACATCATTTAGGTCAAACTCATTTTCATTTTGGACCACTCCAAGATCACAACTATCCTCAAAGGACTGGTTGTGACAGAAGGTTTTGACAAATCTTCCCATCAACAAACTTTCTGTTTCTGCATTCGATAAAATTAAAAAATTAAATAGAATTCTATTTAATTTTGATCTTTGATCTAATTTGGCAGTACACAGAAAATACCCTGTTTTGATTTAATTGATAAAATATCTAAACATTGTATGTCTTTCCCTAGGGCCAAGGGGGCCACATGGAAACCTATGGAGGGTCAGATTTGGGTCACCTCTAACTAAACCTGACCTGTTTGTCATGAAGCCCAAATTATTACAAGAACATTTAATGACGATCTTTCAATCTTTGACTATTTCTCAGGAGTTACTTTTTAATCTTTTAATGTTTAATTTACCATTCAAAAATTGTCCTGACCTTCTGAGATGCAGTGTTGTAATATTTCATCTAATATTAACACCTTGGATGGAGTAATTTCTCTATTCTATTCTACTCTACTCTATTCTATTATTACATCTCAATTTCAAACGAAAATTTTTGACTTTTCTTCTGGTCTTTTCAGCCACATAGTTTTATTTTTCTTGCTTTTCTGTGTCCTACTTTCTTCCTCTAGTTTGGATTTTAACTTTCCTTTTAAAGTTATTCCTTTCCTTCTTTGTGTCCTTCCTTCCTTCCTTCCTTCTTTCCTTCCTTCCTTTCTTCCTTCCTTCCTTCCTTCCTTCCTTCCTTCCTTCCTCATGTTCTTCCATTCCAATCTTATATTTTCTTTTCTTTCTTTTTATTTTGATCCCTTTCCTCCAGTTTCTACCCGCTGTAGATCTGCATTGTGTGTGTTGCTTCATCACATAAGTTAGTTTGGATATGTTTTCTCTTAAGAAATGAAATCTTATGAAAACTGATTATTGGAGTTATGTTTGACTGATGTGAGAGCTTGTTTGATGATCTGAAACATTTAAATGTGACATAAAAGCAAACTGTAGTAAAAGCTGGTATAAAAGGCCTTGTTTATACCACAATCAAGAAAATGCAAAAATGGAAATCCTCTTGGTGAGATTTGACAAACGTTAATAATAATTTAAATTTTAAATTTCAATAAGCGCATTGTTGCTATAAAGTGCTGCCAAGCTATTCAAGGAGTCATCCAAATGCAAGTAAAGCTTACACCCACGGTTTGTATATTCAAAACAGTCTCTATGCATATGTCACACAGGGTCATAACACACATTGTTTAAGCTAATACAGTTTTCTTTCTTAATCAAACAGTAAAACAAACCAATTAACTGAGAAACAAGGAAAACATAAAGAGAAGGTGAGTTTAATTAGCAGCTATACAACATCTTCCCCACACACTCCTTTCAAAGATTGCCTGCTTAGAGCGGGAAAAAAAGAAGCAAAGATATGAAAAGCAGTTTTCCTGTTCAACAAGTCGTACATTTCTCATTTTAAAGATTTTCTGTAAAGTCCTTTTCACTGAGTTACCTCTGGCTGTTCTTTTCCCCATTGCTCAGCAGCCAATATTCAATCAAATATTAATAAATCAAACACTACAAATTGTTGATGGAGTCTTTAAATCCTGTCAGTCATTTTCCTTACCATCACCCTGGCAGGAAATTACTCCTGTAAGGAAGAGTTCAGTTAATCTCCTGGTCAGGAGGGGGAATGTATTTGTGACAAAGTGATTAAAGTAATCTCTGATCTGGGTCAACACAATCCCTTTATATTTAAAGATTTGATTTATTTTTTTATTTATTTATTTTTGCCATATTATAGGAAAGCAGTAACATGACATTTATTTATACATCCCTCTGCCAACCACCTGCCTCTGCTGCTCTGCCTGTCTTTGCTGTCACTGGGCCGGAACCAGTCCTGAGTTAAAACCAACACTCTATATATTTGTTTTGGCGTCTTTGCTTTTTTTTTTTTCTGGTTTGTATCAGACCAGAACTAAATCTACTATATAAATATATGATATTGCCAATATATAGTATCAAAGTTCTGACCTTTGGGGTTTTTTTTTGTAGTTTTTTCCCCTTTCATTATTTTGTCAACAGAATTAAGAAAAAGGTTTTAGGCTACTTTAATAACATATTTGCATGATAAACAGGAACAATAGAGAAACAAAGTAAATTTGTTTTCTGAATAATCAAAGAATCAAAGAATAATTATTTGAGAGCAAATGAAAACAAAACCTTTTTTTACAGTAGAGTTGAGAAACTACAATACAAAAAAAGAAAATAAAAATTCAAGAGGCAATCTGAAACTAAAGTATCGATATCGATCCGATACTGATACCGACTCGGTGTCAATGTTATTGATATTTAGGATCAATCCCCACCTCTAATGTAGAAGCATAAGAAGCTAAGCTGCTACAGTTGTGTAGGACTTGAAGATTGTGACAGTTATATTCACTTCCATGTACGAAATTTAGAAATGTTAGCAAAAAACAAAGAGTTAGCACAAGTCTTGACACAATGTTCCCCCAAGATGGAGGCAGTGATAGCATAGAGCTACCACTAGCAGTGAGAAACAGAATGTCAGGCGAATGTTTTATAAGAGGAACAAGTCAGATACCTAAAATAATTTATGCTACTCAGAGACTCACAACTACATTTCTGACAGAGTTCATGTTGACATAACTTCTGCTCCAGTTCTGACCAGCATTCTTTCTCTGTTCCAGATTTTTTATGACCTGTGAGAAAACTCGGTGTAGATGAATAAGTTCATCTACGCCGAGTTTTCTTACACCATCACATTATCTGGCCTTAAATAGTTACGTCAAACTAACACTGTTCATGCAATGGTTGGAATTTAAGCTAAACGTACACTTGCATATTAATTTTGTTCAGACACTATGAAAAAAAAGTAGCTGCTGCAGCTAATTATTTTGGGTAAACGTTCAGGAAGAGACGTTATTGAAGTTTACCGATTGATCCATGTTGCTCGTAATCAACACTCTTCAGCGGTCTGACAGCTCTCTGCCCTATTAATGACAGTAGCGGCCATGGCAGGAGCTGGGTTGTGTCCTCTTTTTTTTTAGCTTTAGTTTATTTTTCAATTCACTTCAAAAATACTCTTCTGATCCCATCTGTCAGGTAAACAATCACCTCTCCATCTGCAGTAACAAGCAGTGTGCTACTGCTGGGAGTTATCATATACATATTCGTACTCCATTTCTGAGAGGTTTTTCCGAAATGTTTATGTCTACAAAAAAATATACATTGTCTGCTTTGAAGCCCAGTAAAAAGGCTACGTGGCATTTAGCTTTGGCTCATGATTTGAGCTTCAAGTTACAACGCAACGAGAACGGAAGCCTGATATCCTGTTTATGTTGAGTTCAAATTAAGATCCCAAGGTTTTTTTTTCTCTCTGAATACTTGTTCTGTTTGGCTTTATTACTGTGTGCAGAGTAAACAGACGAAGCTTAACGTCTAAGAAACTGTGTTAATATGGGATTTACTTTGTTTTGTTTTATGAACCAGAGGATCACCACAAGACATTCACTACACGCCTTTTTTTTTCTCCTTCTTTTCCGCAAATAGTTTTCTGATAAGTCATTATGCCTTCTAAAACAACACACACACACACATGCATGCACACACATATCATTAAGCTGATTTCCCTCTATAATCTGTTTCTTTATGTTTTCAGAAGCTATGGAGGTAAAAGCTCAATTTTCTACCTTTTCAGCTTTGGAAGCGACATAGGAACTATTTTCCAGATGTAAGCCTGACTTCAGGTCTGTGTGTTTAAGGTTCCAACGGGTCATGAAACGTATCCTGTTGTAATTGGAAGTGTCTGTAACATGCACTGCTTAAACAATCATCACAAAAATCAATAGAATAATTTGATTAACACAGAGGACCTTGATGACCATCAACAGAACAGCTTTCTCCAAACAGTTGTACTAATGAGCCTTAGTGGTAACTGTGTAGTGGCGAAAGACTGAAAGTTGTAACAATTCATCCCCAATTCCAGGTGTTCACATTCTGGAAAACATTACAAACTCAAACAGTTTGTGGTCGCAATTAAGTTGCATGTTCAGGCTTATGAACTCGTCCATCCATCCTATCGCTGTTTGGGCATGTTTCCACCAGTAGGGGTTACTTTGGAGGACAACAACTTTTGGCTGACTGTTGAAATTCAGATTACTTTCTACCACATGATAATCAGCCATGTTTTTGGTTTTTTTCCCCTTTTTTTTTCCAAAGAGTTTTTGCTGCGCTAGTTGCTCACATTTTGCGACAGTAGGCAGACAAGAAAGCGGGTGAGGAGAGGGGGGAAGACATGCAGCAAAGGTCGTCGGGACCGGGAGTCGAACCCGCGACGTCCGCGTCAAAGACTAAGGCCTCCAAACATGGGGCGTGCTGACCCCCTCCGCCACCACAGCACGCCCCTGCCATGTTTAATTCTTGCGATAGCCTGGTAGAAACCTGCTCCTCGTTCTCCGTTTTGCTTCGTACAGACTGTCTCCACCCTCGGCTGTTAAGAAACGTTTGTTTACTGGAGGCGTGGGCTCTGTAGAAGTTTTAAATGATTGGATCTGATTTTTGTCCAATTTGCTAACATTTGACCATTGTGCAATCTGCCAGATCGATGAAGCTTACCAGATATTGTGTGTGATGCAGACAATGGGGAGCGGGGCCATGACGTCTTTGCCAATAAATAAGATGCATGCAGTGTTTGCCACCTGCTCTTTGTCCCACGTTTAGCACACCTGGCTCCACTTGACTAACATCCCACAGCATTACCTTACACTACCAGTTCCAGCTTTTCAGTCATTTTGCTTGTTCTTCTTCAGATCTAGGGGACATTTTTAACTTGTCATTGATCTTTGAAGCTCCAACTGCACCGTCTGGTTCCCCGACAAATTATTAGTGTTCAACTTTATTTCCCCACCATCTTGTATCCTGGATGTGTTTGTGTGTTTGTGTGTGCGTGCGTGTGTGTGTGTGTGTGCGCACGCCCTCACACACATGCGTGTGTGTGTATTGAAAATAACTAGACATTAGATTTTGCGCCAAACATACAATTATTTTAGAAAGCTTCTAAATGAATTGAGTCTTTGGCGCTGCCTTTGTCCGTCCATAAATGAAATGTAGAAAAGAGCTTTTGGATTAGGCAATGCGAGTAGTAAGAATGCTTTCAAAACTAATTTCATGAGCAGCTTTTATTTGTCACTTTACACGAAGCGCAGTAAACAGGAAAGCACTAATCAAATTCATTTGGTGTGACCACCAATCAAACAACAGACTTGCTATTCCAATAGAGATTTTTTTTTAAAGGTAAAGTTGTTCAGAAATGTTTGCATTGTTTTGAATTTAGATACTTTAGTATCATCAAACATTTCTTAAGAAAAAAATTTAATAAAATAGGATGGATTATTATGCTTCCCACCTTGACTAAATGGTTTTCTTTTTGTTGATCCACATTGGACTATGATTTATTTATTTTCTTCAAGAATATTCATCATGGAGAATATACTGGCAAAGAGCAGCTTTACACTTTACACACAGAAATAAAGCAGCGGGAGATAAAGTGGTAGGAAGCGTGTTAGCTGTAGAGTTAGAAGAGAACAAACACCAGAGAAAATAAATCTCCTCTTCCTGTTCGGATTACAGCCTCCATTAGCATCGCAGCGCTGAGACAGTGAAGAATTACCACCTTACAGGTTTTTTCTGTTTTTGACACGCTTAATGCTGACATCTGACAAAGATAACTCGAGTAAATTCAAAACACATTTTTTCTAATAATAATAATTTCATATATTAAAGAAAAAAGGCTCAAAAGCTATCCAAATCATCGTGAGCCTATGTGAAAATCTGTACGGTACCCACAACTTATTAAATGTTAGTACGATTTAGTTTCTGAATTGCTCAAACAGTACAGGTTTTAGTGTGGCCTAGTCAAATTCTGGACACCAACTGAATTGAGGTGCTGTGGATTCAATTCTTCTTTCATCCAATGAGGGATGCCTTTGTTTGAAAACTACACTTTGTATTTGCCCAGCTTAGTGTAGGCAGAAGGAAATGTTTTTCACAGCACAGCAGCTTCAGTAGGAAGTTAGAGTAGCATTTTAAAACTCTTTTAAAACTCATTTTAAACTCATTTTAAATCTCCTCTGTCGTTATTTTAAAGCAGTGTTTTTGCACACTAATTTTAAGAGTATTTAAACTAAAAAGGAAGTTCAGAGAGAGCAGGTCACCTGAAAGTCCCAGAGACAACCCAAGCATGCACCAGGAGGACATGCAAACTCCCAGCAGAACGACCTCAGGCCGGAATTTGAACCCAGAACTTTTCTGTACCTTTTGTTGTATTCATAAAACATAATAATCAGTGATGTCATGTCATCATAACAAAAGTTTCGCCACAATTGACTGAAATACTGCAAAGGACGCTGAGATGCTAAGAAAAGAATGAAGTGGTAACGGTCTGTAAGGGTTTTGTCGTAGAGTCTCCGCGCCCACAGCCCTCCTTGGAAAAATCCTACACACCTCCAGGGAAATGGATCTAATGAGGATGTTTGCTACGTTTCTTACAGAGACTAGAGTTTGAAGACTGTCTTGGTTTGGGCTGAGATAAAAGGAGTTTGCTGAACATGGATCACAGATATGTCTCTAGGCCACAGGAGACACGGGGCCCTAGAGGCCTTTAGAGTTCTGCAACTTTTAGATGCATCCTGTCACCAAAAACACCTGAACCAAATTAATGTCCTCTGCAGAGCTGAATGACTGCAGGTGAGAGAATTCAGTCATTTCATTCAGGTGTGTTGGATCAGGGATGCAGGCAAACGCTGCAGGATGGCATCTTCATAGGTCCCAGGCAAGGACACTCTTTTTTTGTCAGGACGCTCTTGTAAAAGAGATGTTTGATCTTAATGAGTTTTATCCTGGCTGAGTAGATGAAAGAGGACAGGACTTGGGACCACCTGTCCTGAGCTGTTCCAGCCTCTCACAAGGCCGACCCATCCTGATGGTTTATGATCAGTCCTGAAGTGAAATAGTGATGGTGTACTTCATCCTGTAGTTCACACTACGCACTTTGAATTGCCTTGTTGCTGAAAATGTGCTATATAAATAAAATTACTGTATCTTATCTTATCTTATCTTATCTTATCTTATCTTATCTTATCTTATCTTATCTTATCTTATCTTATCTTATCTTATCTTATCTTATCTTATCTTATCTTATCTTATCTTATCTTATCTTATCTTATCTTATCTTATCTTATCTTATCTTATCTTACTGGAGCAGGATTAGAGCTCATGCCACAACATGTTAAAATGCTATAGTATTTGTAGTCTTATAGTCAAATTTGTCTCCTAAAGCTTCATCCAGTTGCTTTTAGATTGTGACTTGATCTGGTGAAGGAAACATGAACCACTGTAATAAGTCCGGGGTGTGAAGGTCGGTGTGTTTTAATCTTGATTTTTTGTTCGAGACTCTTTTGAAAGGAAAAAAAATGACTGAGTCTCCCTGATTGATTGATATACAGTCGCCTTTTACAGACTATTCATCATACTGGTTAGCAGCACTTAGTTACACAAGCGCCAACATTTTTCAGTTGAGCTTTTTGTGAGCATTTTTTTTGTTAAAAAGAAAACCGCAACAGACAAGGTCAGAATGAGTTGTAAGAAGTGCATAAATATCATGACTGACTAGCCGTTAGAGGCTGACAATGCTAACTGTGACGTCTTGATCGAGCCTTGAGTGCTGAACTGAAGAGTTATTTTACTCTCTTCAAGGGGTCTGACTGGGTCTAATAATTTCTGATTAATTACCCAACATCCTTAGTTTGGTCAAATACACATTAAATAATTTGGAACAATAGTAGCTATTTTAGCTTTTTTTTTTTGTTTGTTGTTGTTTTTTTGGTATATGTTTCTTCTTAGAATTAGACCAGACATATAAACAGGTGAGCTAGTCAAACCTGGACTGAATTATTCTGCACTGATTACAGATTCTTGAAAATATAATCTGTGATTAGTGAACCCTTATTCTGTCCACAGAGACACAAAACTGAGATCCATAGCTTTGAGAAATGTATGCTTAGTGAAAAGTGTCATGCATTGTGAGCATGTTTTGTTCACAATATATGCAAACAAAAATTGGAATGTATTTAATATAAGATAAGATAAGATTTATTTGTCATTGTCATCAACAGATTACAACGAGATGTAGGCCGTGTTTGACTTGAGTTAAAGTTCAGGTTATATACACATACACAACACACAATGTAAATATACATACATAAAAAGATGAAGAAACAAACAGCACAAAACGAGAAATAAATAGACATCAGAAGATGGTTGCAGCGCCTGGAGGTGTCTCAGAATATACAGTTTACATTTTTAACAGAGTGTTGTCAAGAGCAGAAGTTCTCATGCCTTTAAATTTAGTGCCATGATTACCATCGGGTAGAAACTGTTTCTTAGGCGATTTGTCCTGGTTTTTATTGCTCTGTATCTCTTGCCTGGTGGCAGCAGCTGGAAGAGACCATGGTCAGGGTGTGAAGAGTCATTTAAAATGTCCAGAACTTTCTTGCAGAGGCTGGAAGTGTAAATCTGTTCCATGGTGGGGAGGAGGCAGCCTGTGGTTCTCTCTGCTGCCCTGACAACCCTCTGGAGCGCCTTTTTGTCCGAGGATGTGCTGCTGCCGTACCAGACACGTGAGCACACTCTCTATGGAGCAGTGACAGAAGGCCTGCAGCAGGTCTGAGGGGAGACAGTTCTTCTGGAGGATTCTCAGAAAGTTCAGTTCTTCAGCAGCTCCTTGGTGTTGGTGCTCCAGGTTAGCTTGTCCTCCAACTCCATGCCCAGAAACCTGAACACTGGGACCCTCTCCACACAGATCCCACTGATGGTGAGAGGCTGGATGTCCGTTTTGTTCTTCCTGAAGTCGATCACCAGCTCCTTTGTTTTGGAGATGTTGAGCAGCAGGTTATTGACTTTGAACCACTCTGACAGCCGCTTCACCTCATCCCTGTCCTCCAGCTCCCCCTTCCCGTCTGAGATGAGACCAACCCAGTGAAACACCTAGAGACACTATAATTATTGAACAATATAATGACACTGATATGCCTTTGCGCACCACATGACTGAGGGGAAGAATTGAGCACATTGACTGAGGGAGAATAACAAGGTCATTGACCTTTTTTATGTTAACATGGAAGTATCTCAGAAGATTAACAGTTTTGTTAATTGATCGGGCTGAAAAAAGAAAAAGAAAAATGTCTGTATGTGATTCTGCTGGACTATCAACCAACATGGCAACAATCTCTGAAACCGGAGGAGGAATAAATGATACAGAGCACCGTATTGCTCGCTCCTTCATAGGCCAGCCCTCTCCAGTCCCTCCTTCACTATCACTACATCACTCACCGCCGACCCACGTCGAGCCCCCATCGCCGTCCACATAATGGCATTTGCATACAGATGTCTCATTTGTGCCGATAATGCATGCGGCTACATGAGTGTGCGGGCGACAGCTTGCTTCAGTTGTGAATGTAATCAGCTGACATCTGAGGACAGGTTGGAGCTTGAAGTGAAAGTAGCATGTGCAACCCCCCCCCCCAAAAAACAAAAGGTCCTCATTACAGTCATTATCACCGTCATTATCAGAAATAAGACAACTTCACTGGCTGAATAAAGACAACAGACACACATTTAGAGGGAGCGCTCTGAAGTGAGAGGCTGCAGGGGACGATCAAGATGCAGGGCGGGTGGAGGGGAGCATCTTTTGGTTCGCTTTAACAACTGTGCCTGGCAGACTGAAGTGAAAAGGGGATTGAGTTGAACTCAGGGAGCAGTTCCAAATCTTTTTGCCCTGCCCCCACGCTCCTTTCGTTCCCCTCGTCTCCGTGCATCTTCTCTTGCCTTATGAAACAAGCCACCTACACTTTAGGACATCTGCTAAGCTGATTTTCTGGAGCTTAGCAGCACCACAGTGGTATCAAAGAGATTAGGTGAAACAACATCCAACTCTGGTTTTGTGTGCTGGGTTTCAATAATGCAGCGTTGTGCGACCGTGCACGCATGTGTTTATGCATTCGCCTCCAGTGTGTGATTGCTGGCTCTTTTCTTCTTCTTCTTTTTCTTCTTCTTCTCCTTCTTCTTCTCCGTGCGTGTGCGTGGGTGTGTATGTTGTGCTCAGGGTTACAGTGCCATAAGTCACAGAGCTGGTGTAATACAGTTGGATCTGGAGTGTGAGCGCTTCTCTGCATACGAGGATTCTGAAAAGCGGAACCGAGAGAGAGAGAGAGAGAGAGAGCGCTGCTTCAGAGGATCTCTGAAAGTCTTTGTTTTTGCGCCAAGCCCATTATCACTGGAGCAAAATAATTTCCACAAAATAAACTCTTGTTTGGCACTGCTGGAAATCCACTAAATGTTTCTTCTTTTTTTTTTATTTATTGCTTTGTGAGGATCTGCGATCATATATTTGCAACTTTTTTTTGAAAACCATCTCATGTGCTAATTTGTTTTTATGCTGCCATATATTTGGTTATGAAAGGATGCTTTATGAAGCAAAACAAACTATATCTTACTGCATTATGCATGCATGATGGCTAACGCTTAGTAACTATCCACATACGTAATTAAGTAGTGAAATGTAATAATGTCATTTATCCCTCTGGGTTTAGGGTTTGAGTAATTGCTGCAGAGTCAGCCTACTGTGCATTTAATGTGTGTGTGTGTGTGTGTGTGTGTGTGTGCGTGTGTGCGTGTGTGTGGGTGTGCGTGCGTGTGTGTGTGTGTGTACGAGAGAGAGAGAACCGTGTTTACTTGCTCGCTTGTGTGCAAGATCAAGCGAGGGAGTTCTCATTTAGCTTTTTTTCCCTCTCCCTTCTCCAGCTTTCACTTTTTTGTGCGCACTAACTGGAGAAAAAAAGTGCAAAGAGAAGAGGGAGAGAAAGAGGGAGAGGTGGGGTGATGGGGAGAAGAAGAAAAGAGAGCAAGCCAGAGAGTGTCGGGTGCTATGTCAGTCTGATATTTTCTGCGGTGACAGCTGGGCCCAGAAGCTCAGACCCTTTTCTTCTGGCGCACAAAGCCCATTAAGTATGCCACTCGCTCAATGGCCCCCGCAGCCTCCAAATTGCTCCAAGCTCCTCCCTAAAGTGTGGCGGCCTTTGTCATTGTAATCAGGCCTTGTTTGTGAAGTGCTGCCTGTATTTACCGCTGCTCGGGGTGCGTATTTGCCCGGCCTGCTGCTGTGGCGGAGAGGGTGAAGAGCTAAAAGATGGAGCCTGCTAAGAAAGGGGGTTAGGGGTGAGGGGGGGTTACTGGGTAAAAGAGGGGATGGAGGCCTGACAGAGGAGTGGAAGTGAAGGGTGGCCTTGAAGAATCTGAGTCAGTGACTTTGCAGGATGACACGGGGTCAGGCAGGGGACCTCTACAGGGAGGGTTAGGGTAACTGCTGGGATGTTAGTCTGGACAAGATGGGAGGTTTGAGGGGGCTGGGGGGCGTCTTATTTACATCCCCCCTGGAAGCTGTCTCATGGCTGCAGGCTTTTCAGCTCTCCTAAGAATCCCCACATTACGGTAAAAAGGACAGGAAAAAAAAGCTCCAGAGTTGGTGTGGATCAGGGGAAGTGACAGGCCAAGTGACGGGGCAGAGGAACCAGGCCATGAGATGCCTTTTGGCAGGGATGACCTCGTTCCCTGCCTCAGCTCCTCCTCTGCACAGGGGGGGTAAGTAGGAAGGGGAGGGGGTTGGGTGAGCAGAGGGGGGGGAGGAGTCTCCAGAGGTGACAATCATCCAAACTGGCACCCAGACCAAACTTTCTCTGTCTTCTGGCCTTTTGCTTCCACTTTGACTCCTTTGATTGTAAAGAAAAACAACTGCAAATCCTGCAAAGAAGACAAATGGGATCCAGAAGTAAGAAAAGAGCCAGGGGAACATGAGTCAACTCCTAAAGGGCTGACCCGTGGAATTTTTAATAAAAGGACTATAAAATTAGCACAAAAACTAAAATGAAATCAGTGTTGAAAAATTCTATTCTAGGTTAAATAAAAAAAAAAAAAATTTAAGATGGGCTGCACAGTTGATCAGCTGGTAGCACTGCTGCCTTGCAGCAAACGGGTCCTGGGTTCAAATTCCGGCCCAGGAGTTCACATGTTCTCTCTGTGCATGGTGGATTCTCTCCGGGTTCTCCGGCTTCCTCCCACAGTCCAAAAACATGACTGTCAGGTTGATTGGTGTCTCTAAATTCTCCTTGTCCCATCTGTCTCTTTGTTGCCCTGTGATGGACTGGCAACTTGTCCAGGGTGACCCCGTCTCTCATCGCCGTTGACCGCTGGAACCATCACTCACTGTATGATGATGGATGGACGGACACTTTTTAGATGTGGACAACACTTTTATAAATTGCTGGTGACATCATGGGGTGAACCATATGCCTTTTGCTTTTTATTTAGGCTGAAATATTGACTGAAAAATCAATGTGTTCCTGAGTTATGTGGAAACAAAGAGTTTTTCAAAAGATGCCATGCACGGAGACATGATTTGTCCAAAAGAGGCACAAGGATGTCCAACATTCTAATCAAGCGAATGAGCTGAACAAAAGTGGAGAAAATGAACTATGTTTCATCTTTGTGCACCGGACTGGTAGTCAGATAGACTCAGGTTGATTGGGGATCAAGATTATAAAATTTTCAACTGCTGCAGTTCTCTTTCTTTCACACTGCACTGTGTCAAACGAACCAAAACCTTTGAGCAACCAGTTCCCTCCTCGCCTGTGGGGACGCTGGGCCAAGAACCACTGAAAGAAACAACATGAAAACCTCTGGAGAAGAAACTGAGCACAGCTTCCTTCTTCACAAAATCTAGACAAAAATGGAGTGATGTCAGATTTTAGCAAATGTAGAATTCCTCTTTAATAAAAAAATAAAATAAAAACACGAGTCACTTCTCCAGCTAGCTTTAATCTGACACGTTTGTTCTGCAACTGTGTCACCCGAGAAACCTAGAATCCTGTTTTCATCCATCGAAGTGAAAATCAGATTATCTACTGCTGGTCAGTTCTGTATGTCCAATAAACACCAAAAACATTGCTTTCTGTGCCATGGAAACATGGAGACTGGCACGACCAAAGCGAATATAATCTGCTCATTCCAGAGAATGGCACTTCCTGTTTGCATTGGGTCATGATGTCGTTGATTGCATCATTAGGTGTAAAGAATTAAGGGTTTTCTTTTGTTGTATTGTATTATTGAGCTCTTTAAAGAAACCTTTTCAGCTGTATTTTCCAAACCTTTAGGGGCTGCACAGTTAGCACTGCTGCCAAGAAGGTTCCTGGGTTCAGATCTGTGACGTCGTGCTTTATTTATTTGACATCAAATTTAAAATTCCCAATTTCACTCTCTGACCTCATTTGAAAAGTTTGTTGCAGTTTATTTTTCCATGGTTTGACCAGGATAGTCAACTCTTTGTTGTTGTCAGTTTCTTTATTATTTATTTGACACGGGCTGTCACACTTCTGATTGCGCTGATGTGTGATTGGCTTCCTGTCTGCGGCCCAAAGTTGTGTTTTTACATGTTTGAGCTGTACTGGTGCAGAGTAATTAAGTATATTTAAAAAAACATTTTGAGTCAATTCTGCACTGTTTATCCGTATTGGATTGATATCGGCAGACACTAAAGATCTGATATCTATATTAGTATTGGAAATTGAAAAAAGTGGATCGTTGCCTTCCTAGTTACTGGTAGAAAACCCTTATAGCCTAATAGCGCCTGTCTGTCGGCAGTAGCAGAAAAAGGCAATTATATGAACAATCCCTGGAAACCTGTGCATCATTAAAAATAATTTTTGTTGTGTTTTTTGTTTTGTTTTGTTTTTTACAGTAAGAGAAATGGCAAACCATATTTAAAATGGGTTCTGTGCAATTGGGTTTGTGTGAACCTGCAAAGACTTAATGCCTTTTTTACAGGCTGAATGAGTCGTATTTTAGCATTAAGTTGCTTCTTGAACAAACATTTGAAATACATTTCCTCTGAAAATGGTCAGGTAAACAGCGGTGAGCAGCCAAACACGCATTTATTTTAACGTTGGCTTGGACGGAAAGTGCGAAGAAATGAGGACTGGATCCAGAATTGTCTTGTGCGGCACTGTACATCAGACAGAAGTTTAAAGTGCTTTCCCACAAATCCCATCTGTGTGTCGGCTCGTGGATGATGCACTTATCCGTGTCTAATGGGAGTTGACAGATATGGGTATGATCACGCCACCACGGATGTTAGAGAGAAAGAGCGAGCGAGGTCGGGGGTGTGAAAGTGGACGAGATGGAGAGGGAGGGAGCGCGGAACAATAAAGTCGTCGCATTATGATCCTGATTGTTATCATCAGGCCGGGAGCAGGACCCTGCTGCCAAACGTCGGCACGGCTTCCTGTCTGCGGCCCAAAGAGAAGCAGCTAACAGCGGCAGAGATTCGAGAAGCTTTATTCTCTTTGCCACGTCAAACAGAAATAAAGCTCCAGATGTCGGATAACGACTCATACAGGAGGGAACTTTTGAGTAAACATAATGAAGTTGAAGACAGATGATGTCACGTGGGACATGTTACCAACAAGGTTCTGTTTCCCTTTTCCTGGCGTGTTTGAAGCGGGTTTGTCCTCACTGTCTGCCGGACAGCTGGAGGCTCAGCTCAGCTGTTTGCTACAGAAGAGGAGGAGAGTCTGTGCATTAATTTCTGTTCATTTGCCTCCAGTTCTTCTATATGAGTGTGTGCTCCTCAGCAGTGACACCTTCTTTGTCCACAAACTCAGAAAGGGACTTTAATCAGCAGTGAATTTATTCCAGATTTGTGTCCCTCTGTCACTCTTTTCTTTGTACTGAGATGAAGACGGGCAGTGTGTGTGTGTGCGTATGGGTGTGTGTGCGTGTGTGTGTGTGTGTGGGTGTGTGTGGGCGTGTGCGTGTGTGTGTGTGTGTGTAAACCTGCCAGACCAAAATAACAGCATGTCAGTTAGTTGGACCCATAATTATGGAATTATTATTATTTTTTTTAGATATATATAAGTAAAGATCCACTAATGCAGCTGTATTTGTTACTGATTATGAGATTTAATGAGACTCTGATGTTTTAAGTTCTTTCTGGGTACTCCTGCTTCCTCCCGCAGCCTGAAAACATGTTGCCCTTAGTTACAGTAAATTTTAACTGGATATATTTTAAATTCATCAGTTTTGAATAATTTTGTTTTGCTTTGGTCCAGAAATAAAAGTTTTGGACAAAATCTATGATCGACGTTTTTATCAGCAGAATTACCACTTCTGTATGTTCTGTCTGTAAACCGTGTGAAAGCCGTAGCATTTCACATCTTCAGATATCCAGAAAGAGACAACAGAACTATGAAGGTTTTTCCCGTCTGATATTTGATGAAATGAAAATAAATTCAGATCTCAACATAGTTTTTTTTTTCTTTTCAGAAATGAAAACTCAGACAGCTGACCCCTGACCTCTCTGCTCTTCCTGCAGCCCTGTGACTGACAGGAAGATGTCTCTGATATGTTAAACACTGACAGTGCAGCCGCTGAAACTGAGCTGCCCAAAGATATGCCTGCTTATTTATCACTGATGTATTTAAAATGTCTCCTTTTCATTTCCTCACGTGACAACAACTAAAATCACACAGTTTATTTGCTTAATTAATTTTGAATCGTAACGTTTGGTGTTTCTTTTTCTCTGTCGGTGTTGTCATGCCCCATCACCGATTGAATTTTTTTTCCTTGCAGTTCAGAAAACAATAATGCAGCAACGACACAAGCACTCACTCTGATCGATCAGCACGATCCACACACAATTATTCAGTTTGGGTAGAAACTTATTGGACTTTCTATGTAGTTTATTAACTTTATGTATTGTATAATAGCATAAAGAAGACAGAAAGTTTAGTTGTTTTTTTTTAATTCTGGATGTTTTATACTTTATAGCAAGTCATAATAGGGGGGGGGACTTTTGTTTTTAGCGAGTGATATTGGTTCCTTTCTTTTGTTCATATTTTGAAGCCGTCAGACAGACTACAGCCAGATGAGTTTTGTCCAAATCAAAACTAATTGTCTCCATGTGAGCCAGAAAGCACTATTTGGCTTTTAGCAGAGTCTGTTGAGCGGTGAGAGTTCAGGCTGAAGTCCTGGGTTAAAGACGCCGTCCTTCATTAACATGCCCATATGCTGTTTTCTCACCCCTGATGTGCCACACTGAGGCGCTTTGTTCAGGCCTCATGGAGCCCACCGACTGAAGGCTTGTTGTTCCGTGAGTCTGAGGACGGCAGCGGCGGCGGCGGCGGTCAGAGCCAAAATCTAATCTCGTTCTGTCTGTAAGTTTACAGTTCTTTTTAACGTTGGCCAACCACAGACAGGGGGGGCAGGGGAGGGCGGAGTCAGGAAGATGAAGTGGTGTGGTGCTGAAACTGAGACAGATTCATGTTTTCTCAGGTTGGAACTTCACGTCTCTGAAAGCGACTTTACTTTGTCACTGGTACAACCTGGCTGTAAGAGAGAAATAATTTTGAAGTTTTATTTATTTGCCAGAGTCATTTCTGTCAGGTGGCGTCTGAGAAGGGCTGAGGGTGAAGAGATTCACTCTGAGGGTCCCAGAAGCTCGCAGCTTTGGGAAAATGGCATCGAAAGAGCAAAGCTCATTCCAGGCCTTTGCAGAGATTGTCTGTGATATTTAGGTCAGAGTTCTGCAAACAGAAGGTCAGAACCTTTTGTTTTCTTCTTCCTCGTGAACTTAAACTCAACCTCTCTAACATCTGACCCTGTCCACCTGCAGACGCGTCTTCTTATGCTTGTCTGCTGCTTTGTAAGAAACATCTTCCTTATACCTCATGAAGCTTTGAAGAGTTCAAGCTTCATCGGAGCTCATTCTGAGTCTTTAAACTGTGCTGCTTTCACTTTTTATGCACAAAATCAATTGTTACTTAAAATGAAATGAATACTGCTGGCATTTAGAAATATTTAGTTAAACTTAATTACTTGTCTCCATCAACACAAGTTTTGTGTAGTTTAAAGTAGTTTAAACTCTTCAGATATCGTAGGAATTCTTCTACTTTAAGAAATTCAGTCAACAACAAGATCTTTGGCTTTTTACTGACAGAAGGTTTGTAGAACTTTATGCACTGTGAAGTTTTGTTTTCTTAAAACAAAGCAGAGAAGAAGGACAATGCAAAGACTTTATAGAAATTTACATTATATCAAGAAAGTAATCTAACAGCATAAACGGAAAACGACTTCTGCATTTAACGTGGCCTTGTTTGGATTTTATCTGAGTTAAAACATAAAGAAACAGATGGTTTAAAAAGTTTCGCACGGCACTACGTTGGAAAACACAAGTTTAGACTTCGAACTGATTTCACCTGAAGGGCGGCTGGTTTCTGTTTAGCTTTTGGGTTATTCTTTTTGAAGCGCAACATATTCAGAGATGAATAGAAATCAGATTAGTTTTGTTATGTGAAACATCTACAGAATAACTCACTTTTTAAAAAGATCCTTCAGCTGGTAGCAGCTGAGCTGTTTGGTGATGCAAAGCCAACCAGAACAAACAGCTACAAAGCAATAATTTCTCTGATAACTTGAAACGGAGAGTGTGTTGTAGTTGCTTTAACCCCCTTTATGCCATCTTGGAAAAATGAGTATTCTGGGAGGAGGGGGTTATGAGGGGGATAATGGGAGCTAGCAATGGGAGAGCTCATTATCTGGCAGACCATCTGCTGTGGGGAGGGAGGACGTGTCTGTCCGTCCCAGACTCAGACACCGTCAATAGGCCTCCACTAGCCGGGAAAAGCCTTCCTGGAAGTCGCCCTTTGTGTTCCCACAGCGACCTGCACACGTCCACCAGTCCTCCCAGTAAAAACAGCTCCACGCGCCATCAGGTGCATGTGGTCTTATGTTCAGAAAGTGTTCTTGGAGGGGTTTTTTTTCTTTCTTTTTTTGTCCAATCAGGTGTGAAGGATAAGGTGGCAGACAGAGTTTTCAGGCTGCGGCTCGGACCGGGAGAAGTTCGGGCCGCAGCAGATGCTCTTTGTTGGAGCTCACCGTTATTGTTGTTGAAAGCTGACACTGGGAGCTCTGGATTGGCTCCAGCTCCTCTTCCCATTGGCTGTTTTCCTCAGCGTCAATCAGGCGCGTAGCCCCGCCCCCCGTGGACCGGCTGAACTCCTGGGTTTTTTGGGGGGGGTGGTATGGGTGGGTGAGAGGGGGTCGCTGGGAGGTAGAGTCGGTAAAGTTCTTCAAACTTTGTCGCTCAGAAGTTAAACTTGCCTGCGGGACTCTGTGCGGTGGCTGCGGGACAGAAGAGACTCAGAGGAGGAGGAGGAAGAAGAGGAGCGCAAACATGAAGCTGTGCCGCTCTTTTCTGGGTTCGTAACTCTTTTTTTTTTCTTTCTCGTACTTCTGCGCAACTTTTTTTTTTTTTTTTCTAGAGATGAACTTTGTGCTCCGGCATCTCAAGGGCGCCTAAAAAGAGCGAGTTTCTCTCCGTCATCATCTTAATACGTTTGACTTCAGTTCGTGATGAAAAGAAAACAAAACTACGCACAGCATAAATTGTAAATATTTATTTATATATAAATAAATAGATATATATATAAGCCGGATAAAATTTCCTGAATCTCATCCGGCTGCAGGTCCGAGTGGAATGAAACGAATCACGTTAAAACTTCTCTACATCCAGACCAAGAAACGTCAAGTTTGCGCTATAAAGCAAAAGCTGAAAGTTTGAGTCGCTTTGTGAGGAGACGCTAAAAAGAAAGAAAAATGCAGTCCAGACAAAGGACAGTTGGTCCCCTTGGGGACCGTGTGGCCCTGGTACCGCGGGGACAATGCCAGGCTGCGGGCTTATTAAAAAACTTTTTTTTGTTGTTGTGTTAGTCTGTCGGCTTGTTCCATCTGTCGAGGGACTACAGGGGCCTCCCCCGGTCCCAGCCTCAGCGCCCAGTCAGCTGCTGCCCCCATGTAATATTTATACTGGCTGCTCAGCGCCGCACAATATATCCATAAGAGCTGCGAGGCCTCGGTGCCATCTGCATCCAGACATACTTGTGAACAACAGAGGAAAAGTTTTCCCAGCTGATGGCGCGGCTGCTGCCTGATCCCCGCATAGAGAACCGCCTTTAATTATTCAAGTTCGCCTCTGATTCCCTCCGGCTCGTCCTGGGAATACTCAGGTTGTTCTTGTGTTTCTCTGACCTCCATGGACAAGTGTTTCAGTTTGATAGAATGCAGTTTTAATGGGGTTTATTTTTATTAATTTTTTTATTCTGGAAGATTAAGTGAAAAAGTTTGTCTAGCGTGATCAAAAGCAGATTGTTAAACAAATCAGTTGAAACTACAAATTCAGTTCAGTCTCAGTAGTTCTTAATCGAGTCTTTGTTTAAAGTTGATTTAATAAGTATGTAAAATTAAGATAATTTCTCTGTTTTTTTGTTTTTGGTACAAAATCAACATTGATGTTCATTGTCACGTTATCGTATGAACTTGACATACTAGGAATTGAAGTTTTTAGCTTCACCAGGGGATGGCTGGGAACATAATTTGAAGACATCACATAACAATAAATAAGAACAAGCAGGAAAACTTTTTTCACAATACATGGAAAAAAGCACAATAAAAATACTATTAAAAACCCATAAACCTTATAACATGTATAACTGTAAAAACACAAACTCACAGTTAACAACTACCTCGTTGCCTGATGGACAAAATAGTTTCTGTACAGAGAAATTGTTGAACATTACCTAACGCTGTTTGGATCATTGAAGTTAATTTCTATTATTTACTCTAGATGGTCATAGCAAAACTAATAAACTGCAAACAAAACACTTTATTTGAGTTTTTGTTAGTTTTGCTCCTCCATGGTGACAGAAAAACTGTGAAAGTTTTCATCCACTACAAAAGGGATAAAGCATAATTGTCACAAAAGTTTTCTGTACTTTAGTTGATAATGAGCGAATAATTTAAAGTTCCTCATCTTTCCACAGATGCTTTCAGGCTGATCACAGGTAGGAAGTAGATCCGGGCGGTGAATTGAGGGCGAACTGAAATGACGTTCAAACTCTGGGTTTCCTCCTGGCTTTTTTTTTTTTATTTGGAGAGGAAGCCGTTAAACTTGAGATCAGATCAGGTTGGAGGCTCTTTGTTTTCTCCGACAATGACGTCCAGGAGTGACTGAGCGGCGCAGCGGAGCTCTCCGGGGTTCTGAGAGCAGAGCTCACCTCGGAGCTGTCCGCAGTGCTGAAGCCTCCCAACGCTGCAGCAGCAGTTGGAGTTCATTTGTGGCCTTTCTGTAGAAACTAACCTGCCTGGGATCAAACTTCCCACTTCCTTTTGGATCAGGGATCCCCTCCTCCTTCATCCCTCCTCCCCCCCAGCCCTCCACAGCCTCTCCTTTGTTTTTATTTGATTGTCGATGCTGTTGTTGCTGCAGTTGTGAATCCTTTCCTCCCTCTCTCTGCAGCCACAGTCTGAAATCATACTGATGGCGGCGCGCACGGCCCGGTGATTGATTTCAGCTCCAATGCATAACAATGGGATTGCACAAAAAGAGCCTGCTGCAAAGAGATAAGAATTTAATAGAATTTCAGAAAGCTGAAGGTTGGGCTTTTTGAATATTCCCTGCGTGCGTGGCGTGGAGACAGCAGATAAAGGATGGCATTTGTGGTGACTATTCTCAAATGGCTTGTAATGAATGGTTGTCATTTCCACTAATGGTCTGAAAAACCGCGGCGTGAGCAACATTTTGGGGCCGGGTCCAAGTTGCACCGTCAAGACTCGCTGTTTGTTGTTTACAAAAACGTTCAAAAAAAGAAAAAAATCCGTTTCTCACCCTGATCGCTCTTTCAGCTGCTTTTCTACTCTTGATAATTCCACGCTGATATGCTCGGCTTCCACGGCGCATAAATAATTTCCAGCAGAGTTCCTTTCAGAGACGTTAAACCTTTCCGTTCAGAGGAGTTATCAGATGCTGTCATATACAAACTATCAACACAACTACTGTATCAATTTTGGAACCAAGTGGGGAGGGGGAGTAATAATCTCTGAATGAATTACTGGGAAACGCCGCCGCGAAGAACGAGTACGGGGAGAAAATGTTGAGTTCAAAAACATTGACTCAGAGCCGGTCCAAGAATGTTTGAGGCCCAAATCAGAATGGGCTCATCAGCCACCACAATGGCTTCTTCAAATACAGAACATTGCAGTTGGGATAATGTATCAGATATGGATTTCTGTTACCTTCACTTTAAAACCATGAAAGTACTTTTGAAGTCTGCGTAGAACTCGTCAACCTGTCAGGTTATCTGGTGCGCCCAAGCGGCTGCAAGGTTTGCATATGCCTAAGTTTATAGATAAACTATAAACTTAAGTATTAATAATGCTTTATTACCTAATTATCCTACATCTGTCACAGCAGTTTATGTCAATGTCAATGTCAAATTTATTTATATAGCACTTTAAAACAGGCATAGAACTGCACCAAAGTGCTGTACAAGAGTGACAACAACACAAATGAATAAAAACAAAGTATCAAACACTAGTTCAATTAAATGCCAAGGAATAAAAATGAGTTTTAAGAAGCAATTTAAAATGTTTAGAAGCTGACAGTAAAATAAATGAATAACTAAATAAAAAATAGATAAGCCACTTTATTATTTAAAATGTGTATGACTATTTAGTTCTGCTGTATGTCTCAAACCCAAACTGGTTCTTATGTTTGATCTCTGTTCAGCATAAAGGACATAACAGATGTGAAAACGATATTTTTCTTAAAGTAAAACTAAACAAGTTGAGAAATAGTTTTAGTTTCTGTTTTTTTAGTTTTCAAACTCAACTTATTGCTACTAATTTCTGATTTTAAACAAGAGTTAAATATATAAAAATTGCTACAATTAATTAAATTCTCTTTTTTTTTCTTAGCGTATCTTTTTTACATAAAAAGAAACCAAAACAATAGGCGTTTTAATCTGAGCCTCACTTTAATTTTTTCAATAATAATAATAATAATAATAATAATAATAATAATAATAATAATAATAATAATAATAATTTTTTATTTAAATAACTTCGTCATCTATTAGCGAAGCTGCAAAATTCGTTTATCCCTCAGTCTGGCCCTTCATTTGTGGAACTTGAAATGTGTAAAGTCTGAGCTCAGCGTGGTGTGAACTGTGTGATGGCAGGATGCTGTTTGAAATGGTTGGGAGCAGGTGGGGGTGGGGTTGGGGGGGGGCTTCATATCTGGGAAATGATGTGGGGTGGAAATCTGGTTTGAAGTCAGAGAGAGAGAGAGAGAGAAAGTCTAAAGAGGGAGGAGGGGGAAGAGAGAGAGGGGGGGATGTGTGTAGTAAAAGGGGAGGGGGTCCTAAGCCCTGCCCATGTGATGCTGGAGGTTTTACTACAGTTCCGTGATGTCATGGCAAAGGGCGGAGGGAGGAGTTGGAGGGGGGTGGGGTGGGGGGTTCGGAGGGGCGGAGAGGGGCCGGGATGGATGGAGGGAGGGAGGTGGGGGGTGGTACAATGGCTCATGAGGGAAAGGTAAGTCAATATTACGTTTTTTTCCCCCCTTCCTCCTCGCTGACAAAGGCAAATGAAGCCATGTTTTTGCTTACAAACATCTTAACGCGTGGATGCGGAG
Source organism: Gambusia affinis (assembly GCF_019740435.1). Classification (NCBI taxonomy): domain Eukaryota; kingdom Metazoa; phylum Chordata; class Actinopteri; order Cyprinodontiformes; family Poeciliidae; genus Gambusia; species Gambusia affinis. Next base: position 16,453,752 of record NC_057868.1, read on the forward strand.
CCATGCGCCGATGCGCCGCGTAAGGAGAGGCCGCTGCGACCTTCCTCCCGCTCCCCTCCTCTCATTCCTCGCATCTTTGGAAACGGGATAGCTGCTTTTTTTTTTTTTTCTTTTTTTTTTCTTCTTCTTTACAAATCTTTACTTGGGATATCTTTTAAAGCGAACAAATTGAGCAGCGGCGGAACTCTCAGAGCACAGCGAGGACCTAAAACCAACACATCTAATTGGATGCAGGTAACTAGAAATAAGCGCGCATGTGTGTGTGTATATGTGTGTGTGTTTGATGATCAGATGTGAGCGGGCTCTTTTTGCATAACTTTCATGTTTGTCCGCATCATTGTTTGGGGACGTGGATTTTTCTCCCGATTGATGTTGGATTCTGTTTGATTTATTTTACATTTCTGGTGCAGAATTAAAACTTGCAGCAAAACAAAGTTAATTTTTTTTTCTGTTTTAGTGTGTGTATGCTGTGCTCCGTCTAGTCGGGAATAGATTGAAGCTTTTAATGTTTAATAGTCAGAGGAAGCATGGCGCTGCTTCTCCAGATGCTCAGTGACGCTGCGTGTTTATTGCTCACAGTTTATCAGCTGAAGCGTCCTCTCTGTGTAATAAATAAATAAATAATAATAATAAAAAACCCGCACCATATTTTTGTTCCAACTTATTGGACCGGGTCGCAGCTGAAGTGCGCCCCGTCCTCTAGTTTCACCTTCCTGATCTCCGGGAAGAGATCTCCCCCCTTAATGTCTCCACCGACCGACTGACCTCTCCGCTGTTAGCTGTGTGTCCGATAATGGGAGATGTTTGGACGGTGAGCTTAAAGATGCAGATAGATGGATGGATAGAAGGATGGATGAATGGACGGAGGAAGGGAAGGAGGGGTTGGCCATTTGATCTTCTGCAGCGAAAAAAACCCCAGAGATGGTCCCTTCAAATGTCAGCCGCCTTTCATAGTGCGCAGATTCAAAGAGAAAAGGGGAAAAAAAGTCCTCAGAAATAAGCGCAGCCTCATTTCAGCGCTTTTCCCGAAGCGATTCAGCGGCTCTGTGCAGATTGGGATCTTTTATTTTTAATTCCTATCTCCTCTTCCTCCCCCTCCCACCTTCTTGCTTTGCTTACATGACCGCTTAATGTGCTCCGTGTGCGCCTCGTGGTTTGTCAGAGCACCTGCGTCCTAAGATGGAGGAAGGAGATGAAGGATGAGGATGCGCGGAGCGTTATGTCAGCGTGCTCTGTAACTTTGCCGTCCATCCCAGCAGGAAAGAAGAAGAAGAAAAAAAAACTTCAGCTGAGTTTTTTAGAGCACCAGTCAGGCAAATAAACAGAACCAGGTGTGTGGTATTACTGAGGCTTTTGCTATAATGTTTTTGCTGTTTGCGTGAAATTTTAGGCCGATTTTCCCCTTTAACCAGTTTCTAAATGTTGTAATTCTACAAGAAATGTGTCGAGTTGGCACCTTAATTTAACTTTTTTTCTTTAATTCCACTCACATAGAAAACAAAACAAAACACACACTTTTTTATTATTATTTTAATTGGGCAGAGTAGGTGAACACAAAAAAAAAAAAAAAATTTTGATTAGCCTAAAACACTTTAATACATTACTTAAAAGTTACTTATTGAACTAAATTAAATAGGAACAAAATATTAAGACCATCTTCACCTGGCTTGTTTTCCCAAGCTGAATAGAAAGAAACAACAACAACAATAATAATAAAGGTCAGAGCAGGAGAAAATAGCCTGTACTTGCAACACTTTATCAAGTCTGAGGACTCCAAAGTGACTCACACAACAATCAGACATTCATCTGCGTACACACACTGATGCTGCTAAGCTACACTGCAACCATTCAATCAGTGCCACTGGGCTCAATAACCACCAGCAGCAGGCAATGCGGGTGTAATCGCTAACATTTATAACAATTGTCAACTAAGTTTTTTCCAGTTTTAAAGAAGCATTTTCATAAACAGAAGTTGTACAGTACTGTGTGCAAAACAAGACACAAACTGTCCAATGTGCAAAAACTGTTTGTAGCTGCAACTGCATTCTTTGTATACAGCAGCCATGTTGGCTAACCTAGCACTGCTCAGCAACCTTCGACTTTCAAAAGAATATGTCTTGTCATGTCATGACGTCCCTGCCAGCTTATGTCTGAACTTATTTCATTTAGGGTCTTAAACTTAAAGTTCTTAAAGCTGGGTTTTTGTTGTTGTTTTTCATCGATTGTCATTTTCTTTTAAAAATAGAAAACGACAGAACGAGTTTGTAATCTTGGTGGGATTGTGTCCTGGTAAAATAAAGGTTTTTAAAAAGTCTAAAGAGAAAACACTGAAGCTGATCTTGCTGGTGCGCTTGATTTTAGTAATAGCACTAAAAGCCATTCTGTATTGTTTTTTTGCTGCTTCTTGACCAGACGTCACTTGAAAAATAAGTTTTTAATCTTAATGAGATTTTATCCTGTTAGAATAACAGGTAAAAAAAAAAAAAGGCAAGAGAAGTCACCCGAAGCTGATCGTGCTAGCGTGCTTAACTTTAGCGTTAGCGCTTGGAAGCCACTTAAAGTCGTTTCAAATTCAAAAATTTTCTCCAAGAGAGAATCTGTTTCATCAACAAATCTCATGGTGTTTGTTAACTTTGCATAATTTACATATTAATTCATCTTATATAAACATATTAGCCTGTTGTTATCTGTTGGAGAACAAATGAGAATCATGACTGACTGAATCAACACTCTCCATGAAATTATTTTAAAAATGTTTATGTAGAATTTTTTTACTTCAAGACTGTTTTTAAAACTTTGTTTTTTAACATATTAATTAATTTAGTGGTTTCTGTCTGTATTTAATTCCTCACAAAATTCCTTTTTATAATGTAGCCCAGTTTGAGGAAGGGGATTACAGAATTAGGTTATCGGTGCCTTATGCTGTCAGAGGAGGCCATAACAGTGAAGTATAGACTAGATATTTCTCCTTTGCATCCCTTTTTGTGTTTTGTTTTGTTTTCCTGTGATAAGAGGAGACTTCTCGTATTTGTGAGGGCCTAAAATGCATGCGGCAGTGAGGATAGCAGGTGCCGGAGGAGGGAGGGCCGTAAACATGGTGGAAGAGCAGAGGGGGCCAAACTGCACCCTCCTCCTCCCGGAGCCTGTATCAAGAATCTAAACAACACTGGCAGAGGTCAGGGTCGCCCCGCGCGTACGCTCTCAACGGAGAGAGGAGGCATCTGCATCTAAAGAACGGGAAGAATGAATTTCATGCCTCAGCTCTGAAAGAGAAATTGATTTAACTAAAAAAACGCTAATTAAAAAAAGAAGTCCTACTAAATAGGCAGGACTGGTGAGGTAAGATCCATTTGAGACTTAAAGAAATGTTTGATGCATGAGTCGTGCCTCTCGTTCTTACAGTTTGTGTTCTGGTGACACATTTGATACCGAGGTCACAACAGCCCCGAAGGGGTTTCCTCTAAATCCGCCCCCAGGCGCCTCCGTCGCCTCCCTCCAATCATCCTATAATTGAAAAATCGGACATCTGCCGCTCTTTGTTTTAACTCACCTCCAGAAGATGGTGTTTGAACTCATCAACTCTGCATCATAAACTCATTCCTGACCTCTTGCTCGCCGTTTCTTTCATGCTTTTTGACAAAGACAAAGCCCACCTTTGGACCCGTCCGTCTCTGCTGCGGGGATCTCTGTAATCACACAAAGTTGTCTGTAAATCCTGCTGAACAGGAGCAGGCCAGTATATCTGGGCCTGTGGTATTACTGTCACTGATTGAACACCCTCCTGTTTAATCTAACTCTGGATTTAGGCCTCTTTGCTCCATTGTCCCAGCAGAGTAAGCCCCACTCCTGTAATAGTATTACTTGATCCTAAAGTTTACGGGTTTTTTTTTTCTTTCTTTCGTTTGGATCGACAGTAAAGCCGAAGCGTTTGTTTCATATTTTGTCTTTTTATAAAATGGGATTTGATTTTAAAAACTCCCTCATTTTGTGTTCGTCTCCCAGTCGTTCCCACCTCCCTATCCGGGCCTCCCCCAGCGAACAGCTAATTGTCTCGCGCTCCTCCAATTTTCACCGTAAAATAATGAGCTTTGCACGTTTTTAGGTGCGGATGAGCAGCGTGTGATCCAACAGGAAGCAGGAGCTCTGATTAGTCTCCCTGTCAGCACAAAGACAGGATAAAACCAGAGATATAAAAAACAAAAAACAGAGGAGGGGTCACTTTGATCACTTTTCATTGCCCTTTTCCTGTGATTTTAAGCGTTCTGAAGCGTCCACATGCGTTTGCAACCTGAGAAGCGGTCACAGCCGGAGGCTACTTGTCCTGAAAAATCCTCTTTCACCTTCCCGGCATCCCAGCTGAACGTGGAGCGGCCGGACGGACGCTCCGCTTCCCTTCTGTAATAAAGCGGTTTGTGTGTCTGCGGAGACACGGATAGCTGAGATAGAGATGCAGACCAACAGTACTGCTGCTGTAATCACTTTTTTTTCTGCTGGCAGATGAAAGTTGATAAACAAGCGTTTTCTGAAGAGTGCTGAGGTGAAGCAGGGAGGAGAGAGCCCACAGAATCCCATCAGCCCACTTTTATCTTGCAGTTTGGGTTCAGCCACAGGACATTTGGGGAGGTGGGCGGGGGGTTTAATGGAGACAGAGGACAGAGGGGGACATGTTTGCGTCTACCCACTCATAACGTCAGAGTGCTTCAGAAAGCAACATCGTGGCATTTAAAGTTGGAATCTGGAGGAATTTCAGTCAGAATAATTCACAATGAGCTGCTTAACGCTGCAATATATAGCTTTTATAAACCACCTGATATTTACAATTTTGTTGAAACTGTCACTATGTGAAAATGTTTTCCTCTGGAAAAAAATTACATTTCTCTGCCTTCTGCCAATGCTAACTGAAAACAACCAATCAGAGCCCGGAGGTGGATCTTAGCGCTGTCAATCATCCTGAGTGGCGCTGCTCCCTTCCTCTCCTATGCTGCAGCTAGCATAGCCTGTCAGGCTATGTCAGGCTAGTTAGCATGGCCAATGATGAAGGCAGATAAACGGTTTTCCTGTAACGGTAAGTTGTTTCTGTGCCATTAGTACATTGAGTAGGGAGCATATGGGGGGTTGATAGACAGCTCTAAGCCCCTCCCTCTGACTCTGATTGGTTGGTTTCTTAAGAAGGCAACAGGAACTCAGGGAAGAGGTGGAGGAGATTTATCTTTTCGCAGCTTGTCTAACTCATAGCAAACTGTCACAACACAGAGACACTTTTAACAAAAATGGGAAAATATTTCTATAAATATATCTATTCTTTTTTATTTATTTTTTTCACACATTACATACTGCAGCTTTGGTGAACCTCTGAGACAGAGTGACCCAGACCTTGCTCTGTTTGGGTTTTTATTTGCTCAGAGTTGAGTGTAAACTCAAGGACACTTCCTGTTTCACAACAGCCCACACCTGCCTGCAGAGGGTGAAGCTAAAGGGTGGAGATGTATCCGAAAAGGAGTCGGATTTCACAGCACCAGCTGGGCCTGAAAACGCCAATAAAGACAGACACACACACACACACACACACACAGAGAGAGAGAGAGAGTGTTTGAGGTGTCGTAAAGCTGCATTAGTTGAAAAGTTCAGCCTTGGGCGTTCGTAGTGTAATGCACTGCACTTTGGTTGAACTTAAAGCTGCAGCTTGGCTGTTAGATTCGTCACCTCCAGTCTGCCGTGTCTTTAGAACCAGAGAGTGTGCTTCTCCTGGGACGGCGTCACAAAGATGGGATCCAATGCTTTTACCTTGATGGAGGAAAAAAAAACAAAAAACAACAACAGGGGGGCGGGGACTGAGAGGGTGAAGGAAAAAGGTTTGATTTATGTGTGATTTTCTCCCCCACTCCTCACCCTCTCTCTAATCATACACGGGCCTCGGAAAGCTGGATCAAAATGTGCAGGTTTGATTGATTCTAGTAGCGAAGTGACAGGGATCCCAGCTGTGGCTCTTAGGGACGGCTTTGTGCTTCCTCCTCTTCCACTTAATAAAACCCCCTCCACTTTATTCTCCCCTCACCCAAACCCCGTCCACCGGTACTGATGCTGATGATTTTACATATTCTTTTTCCTCTCTCTCACCCTTACCCCTCTGTATTCCCCTCCCTCCTCTCACTCTGTCCTGCCCCCTCCCTCGTTTCCCTCCTTCAGAAAATGAGTTTCGGGGTGAGCTGGTGAACCAGCGGTGGACACGAGGCGAGAGGAATAGCAGCCGCTGTCAGGCCTCCCAGAGACTGCAGAGCCGTCGACCAATCATGGTGAGTGACACCCTCCCCGCCCCTCCCGCTTGCCCGCCCTCCCCCTCCACCTTATTCTCCCCACTCACCACACCCATCAACGCCCTCTTTTCCAGAGCTGATTCTGCTTCCTGGGCATTTCCCTGATCCCTAACTCAGCGGGGAAAGTTGGCTCGGATGGAGGAAGGAGGGGTCGTGTGTGTTTGTGGGTGTTGTTATTTTGCAGTGTGGGGGTTGGGTTAGGATGTGGGGGTGGAGGGGTACATGAATCAAGCAGCACATCAAATCTCTGCTGGGCTACCGGCCCCGCCCATCCCTCGCCTCAGTTTAGTTAAGCTCAGCACAGCTCAGCTTTTTCCTGCTGCTGAGTTCACTTCACAGGACTCACAATAAGAAGAAGAAAAAAAAAATCTCAAAAGGTTGTTCTTGAGCGGCTCATAATTTTTTTTTTTATGTATTTTTTTGGGGGTTTGGGGGCATTTATATTCAGCGTTTATCAGCAGAGCGGAGAAACTTCTGACCCCCGCTGCCACCATTTCAAGGATTCTCTAAACACCTGATCCCTGTTTTTTTTTTTTTTTTCTTTTTTTCTTTTCCTCCAGAGCCGAGCAACTGAGAGGGGGCATCCAACAAAGAGATGGAGGGATTGAAGTGGGGGTGGAGGCGGGGATTGGAAGCAGGAGGAGTGGGGGTGTTGTTTTCCCCTGGGCTCTGTAAAAGTAGTTCTGCTTCCCCCTGATGGCTCGGGTTCATCTGAAGAGATGACTTTTATTGATTGGGTTTGATTTCTGCCACAACCGAGGAGTGAGAGGTGCTGCTTTTAAACGCCTCATCAGGGGTCACACATAAAAAATTTGCCCAAGAGTCAGAATGTGCAGGGGCTAGCATTGGATTAGCTGGCCATTGTCTCAAAGGGTTTTTTTTTGTTTGTTTACTTCTGCTCTCAAACATGAGCAGCATTTGTGTCTAAATACTACTTTGACTCCTATTGAAATGCTTAATCTCGTTATTTGCAGGTCTGCAATGAATTATGAATTAATTGCAGTTAATCGTAGACTATATCTTGACAAAATGAGCAGCAGTTGCAATTAAAAAGAACAAACATTTTGCTGCTAAACTATTGCATAAATAGACATAAGATCTTAACAGCACAGATATCTATAGTTTTCAATCTCCTATTTAGGCTCCTCAACCATCAGATTGGTCCTAAGTTCTCCTCTACCAATTCAGCTTTCCAGTGTTTCAAGAAGCCCTGATCTTTCATGGAACTTCTTCAGGACTGTGGACGCTGACATTACCGTTGGGGATATCTGTGTTGTTGCAGCATGCCTGGGCTTGAATAGCTTCTCTAGTAGGCTAACTCATTTAGCACAACTTGAACATAACTACAGTCTCTCCAAGCGTCCCATCAGGTCCGTTTTTGAAGCAGAAATGAACCCCCAGTGGGCAGAGAGAAGCGGCTCTGTCACTGTTGTTGCTTTTGCGTCAGATTTACTGGCCCACCAGCAACGTAAGAAAACAAAGGTTCCATAACTTTTGTATGTAAAAAAAAAAAAGAAAGAAAAAAAATTGAGATTAAATGTGCTAAAACTTTTAACATGCTAAAGTCTACATATATAATGAATCAAATTTAACCCATTAAAATCCTGACCCTACTAAATAAAACAAATGTTAACCTCAAGGGTTACTTTGTACAGGGAAATGTTGGAAAGCAGAAGGTAGAAAAAAAAATGACCTATGTAATTTTTATTCTTTCACCCTTCTGTGAAGTGTTTTATGACATCGCTGTTGTGCAGTATTGAATTGTCCAATCCAGGTTTAATCAGTCAAACTGTTTACATTTTCTAGCTAAAGATGAGTTTTCTATGTGAAAAATAATCGTGTTCATGATAACTGCCAGTCCATCACATCACTGTGAGGGAATTCTGCTCTCCTCTTCTTTGGATAATTATTTTTATTCAGCCACATTGGATGGTCTTCAAGGATGAACGTCCCACTGAAGGTCATGCCACGGTATCCGAATAGATTTTAAGTTCTTTTTCAGTCATTCAGAGTAGGAACTAGAAATAAATAAACGGACTTCAAAATAAGAGCATGAATGTAAACATCTGCCTACGTCAAAATTTGCAGTAGTGGATAACTAAAATGTCAACTCAGATGTTGAACTTCATTCAGTTGAAAGTTTACAAAGCAGCCAAGTAAATTATCCCTTACCCCAAAAAAAAATAATAATAATTTAGGTGAAGCTAAATTAAAATTAGGAAATAAAGCAGTAGATAAAACAATAATTTTGCTATTAGCGCATTATCGGATTAGTAAAAGTGTGCTCACCAGTGAATGTGGGAAGTGTAAATATTGAACGTCAGGGGGAAATCTCCAGGTCGTAGTTCACTGGTCACTCTGCTGCTCTAATTAGTTAATGTACTCCAGTTGGTTTCTTTTCCTGAACTGACTCTTGACTTTGCATCAGATCTTGTTTTAGCCCATAGAAACATTTATGTTTTTAATCCTGATTGAGACACGGTTAATAATCAATAAAGAACCTCCTGACCGCTCGGCCTTCCACCTCCTCTTATTGTTTCCCTTTGCGACAGCAGCAGGAGCTGACCCTGGATCAGAGCTGGAAGAGGCTTAACTCTGAGCCCTGAGTCACATCAGGATGACTCAGCCTGTAAATGGCAAACCTCTGACGGCAGACACACATATGACCCACTGTGTGGTCACACTAGCTCCGTTCTTTTTCACATACAAGTTGGGTAACATGACATCTGCCCCCCACCTCACGGCCCTCCCCTCCTCCGCTCTATCTGCTCTGCCTGGTGTGAACTGTCAGGGTGAAAGTGCAGAGAGGTTCGCTGCTCTAATTGGCAGCTGCTGTCCGCAGGTCAGCCTCCTCCGCCTTCTCTCTCCACCTTAACCTGCCTCATTCCCCTCATCAGTTGTTGTAAACCCGAAAATGGATAAAAGAGTCATTTACGTGCACCAGGGGATGGAGGGTGACCTTCTCTGTGAAGACGTTGCCCCCCCAGCCAGACATTTACATGGAGCTGTCAGAATTGGGAGGCAGAGCTGAGGCCCTCCTGCTCCGGCCGCTGCACACAAAGAAGGACGTAATTGATAATGTACAACACAGCCTGAAGGGACGAGCGGCGTCTTCTTCCTCCTCCTATTTCTTTTTCTTCTCAACCCCCCCCTCCTCCTGGCAGCTGCTCTGCACATTTCACACTCGTTAAAGCACATGACATGCACGGACCTACAGCAGGTTCTGCACACAAACTCCCTTTTCTCCCAGTTTCCGTACTGACCGCGCCGTCTGTGCTCCCATATGCATTCATTGTCGGCGTGCTCTAATTAAACGACTGTAAAGGACAAGTTGTGAACACTCGGAGGCCTTTGAAAGAGATCCCGGTGAATGCCTGCCTGTCTGCATTGGGATTTATTTGCTGTGAATTTGTGTTCATGCTAATCTAATGAGCTGGAACTGAGGGAAAGAAAAAAAAAGGGACAGGAAAGAGAAGAGAACTCTGATATGCTTACCTATTTGAATGTACGTAACTATGGTAACACAAACATGAAAGCAACAGGAGGCCTTTTCAGTCCAGGTTTTGATTCACCCGGTGACTCTCGATGTAAGGAGGACGCAAAGGAAGGGAAAAAGAAGCACAACGGTGCAATATGTTTTATTATGTAGCTGGAATTTCTATCTATCATAAACATCCTCTATGTGGTTACATAGTTTGCCTTGTTTAACCTGCTAGACTGTATTTTTATGCCTTGCGGTGATGCATTCTGTGAACTGCCACTAAATAAATCAACTGAATCGAACCGAACGGCGTCCTCCCTACTGGTTACAAAGTTTTTATATCCATCATAGAGGATTTTTTAAATAGAAGAAACGGCCAATTGTTGTAACCACAAAGTCTTTTTCTTGATCATCTCCAAGCTTTTTAGAACGTATTTGTCCGTTTTAGCTTTTTGAGGTCGTAATGGCTAACGTACTCGATAAACAAATTTTAAATGTATTAGTACTGAAGATTTTAAACTTCAGGGGATGTCTACAAAAAAATAAATAACGCAGACAAAAGAAAACTTGTGGGGTAAAGTATTAGGTTGAAGATAGAGGGGCACCCACCAGAGTTCTGTCACCAATTTGTTGCATCTGATTTTCCAAAAGCTTTAAGTCACCGAAATAGAAATGAGTCGATTCAGACGTTTCTTTAAGTACAGACATTTAGGAAGATGCAGAGAGACCATTCAAAATATGGTTTTATAGCCTACTTGGTAGGAATTTTACATTAGTTGGAAAAGCAGCATTGTGTGTGTGTTTGAGACACATCAGTGTTATTTTAAAACATAAAGGAAATGATTATGTAATTTTACATTTAGCTTATTTACACCAGCAAGTAGCAAAGGAAGCTCTGACTCTTGCCCTTATTCTTTTACCGCCAACATTTCTAGATCCTGTGTGTTTCTTGGCAGACCGAGGCCAAAAGGATACTCAGTTCGGTCGAACTGTTGCCTGCAGAGGTCACACTACTAACTATGTGAAGGTCGTCTGAACATACAGCAAATTTAACCTTTAAATAACCTCTTACACGTTTTTATTCTTTTCCGATTTCAATTTTAAGCACTTTACTGAAATTAGACACCTTTGAGTCTTCTTCGCTCAGTAACAGCATCTGCTCTGAAGAGTGTTATTGTTGCCTGGTAGAGCTGAGGCATGTTGTATTCACCAGTCAGAGAAAGGTCAAGGTTTTGACTTTCAAACTGGCTGGTCACTGGTTATACTGGTCGTATTTATTGGTCATGATTCTGATCCTGGGTGGGGCATCCCGCTTCTATGAAATATGACAGATTATGAATTCTGATCATAAAAGAGTCCTGTCAATTAGATTTTTGAAAATGATCTTAAATTTGGTAGCAGTTGCCGGCACACTTCCACTGATCCGCTAAAGCTGTAGAAGAGGGGCAAGTTTTTTATTTAGTGCTTTTTGCTAAGGGCAATTAGCTTCCCCAAATTAATTTTTATAGATTAATTCTAAAGCACAAATTCACATGCCTGTTTTGTAAACCTTCAGTTGAATAAACATTGCAATCTGTGTTGAAGTTTTGCTTATTGACTGTCAAGACCTTTTCAGGTAATTAGTAGTTTACATTGTTGCTCATATTTCAAAGCAGGTGAAGATTCTTGTGTTTTCCCTCCTCGCGTTCTCTTTTTTTGTAATTATTCTCTATTGATAAATTTTTAGCTTACTCAAACAAATGAGTAAGCTAAATAAAACTTACATGAAATACAAAAATGGATGAATTTAGCATTTAGACTTTAGCATGTTAGCGCCCTATGTTGGAATAGCGCTTTGGCTTTTGCTTTAGCTTTAGCGGAAGTGATGTTTACAGTTATTGCTTTAAGGTTATTGCTGACGACTTTTCAGTTGGGCATGGTCACCACATCCTGTCAGAAATCTGTTAAAAACAGATGTGATTTTGTATGGGAGAATAATAATTAAAAAAATAATCCATTGTTATCTCTTTAAAGTTGACGATCTTTCCACATTTAGACACAAAAGGGAATTCTGGGTTGAACGCAAGAATAAATATGACAAGCTCACAAATAACTATGATACACTTGTCTTCCCTCTCAGAAGGAGTCGAGCGCTCAGTAGTGGCTGGACAGAAAGCGACGTAGCTTGATGGAGAATGTTGAGGCCTGAGAGGAGCGGGTGAGGCGGGGAACTGGAAGGAGGGGCTTGGGGGCTGCACCTGTACCTTCAGCCAACTGCTAATGAATGTAGCCTCGATGGGAGTCAGGGGCGAAGAAAAGCCTTTAACAAGAACAACAGCTTGTTTCATCCTCCTTGCATCCTTCGTCCTCCCCTTCTTTTCATAAGTAGTCTATTAGCAGGAAAGGGGTTCTGCCAAATAGGGTGAAGACGAGTAAAAAAAACCAAGACCCTATGTTTGAATCCCACTGTGACTGTGCCAACTTGACTAAAGAGGAGCTACAAAGCAGTTAAGTGGATGGGCAAGCCGGCGTGTCTGTAGGGGGGATGAAAGGCTTGAAGACGGGGAGCGTGCAGAAGGAAGTGTGGGACAGAAAGAAGGGAGAGCAGAAATATATATAAATATATAAATATAAAAAAACAGAGTCCAGTAATCAAAGCTAATGGCTCCATTGTGTCTAGAGAGCATCTGATAGCTTTATAGAGGAACCCTAAGCGTGGAGAGGTAGCAATGAGGAGGTGTGGTCCATGGTCAGTGTGTGCACGCGTGCGAGCGTGTGTAAGTGTGTGTGTGCGTGCACGAGGGTTAACACCTGCTCCTTTGTGGCTTTAAAAGCCGAGGCACAAACACACACACATTGACGCACACATCTCCTCTTCTTAAAAGGGTTATTACAGCGACCCGTGTGTTTTCGCTTTATTATTATATTCAGCGTAGTTATGATTGTCGGCCCCTCTGCTCACAGGGGCCGCGGCCCCCTGCGCCGGCGCCGCCTGTTGCCTCGGCGCAGACCACAATCATGAGTAGCACTCAGAAGCAGGAAATTACAGGGGGAGCGACGGGGGGTGGGTGGGTGCTCATGGTTTGTTTTCCATGTAACCCTCATTTGTGATGAAGCGAACATGATGTTAGCATGTTTTAAGTGTGTTTTTGTTTTGTTTAGTTTTTTTTTCCCGTGGCGATGGAGCGGCGTGTGTGAACACAAGTGTCTAGATGCGACGGCCTCTTTTGCATCAGCGCCACACTTCATCTGTGTTTGAACGGGAACATTTTGAACGGATCTTTTTATAGCAGCTGTTTTGAAGCACACAGAGACAATGAACTCTGGAGGCTTTTTTCGACAACTAACCACTGATTGTCTCTTTCTCTCTCTTTTTCTCTGTTTCCTCCCCTTTCTTCCCTTGTTTGCTTTTCTCTTTCCTCCGCTTCTTGCCTCTTCCTTTCATCCCAGATGAGTGTGGAGGGTGACGACAAGCGAACTCGCACTCGGTCAAAGGGAATCAGAGGTGAGCGTCGGCAGCGTCTCTCCACCTTGTCAAGCTTTTTGCAGCTGTTAAATACACATTCAGTCACCCTGATTCACATCTTAACATCCTCCGCTCATCTACTGGAGCTGACTGATTACTTGGTTTTGTTTGCGTGCATTGCATATGTTCCATGTAGAAGAGTTTATGCAAAATTTAGCTTAGGGAGTAGCTGTTTCTGCCCATGTGTATTTCTAGATAATTCTGACATGTTTAATGGATCATAATCCAGATGTTTGACATTCAGCTGCTGTTCAAGACTAGTTATTGTTTCTACTTGTCCAGTATGGAATCACTGGATAAGTATTGAACACGACAACATATTGGTATTTCCAGACCGTTCATTCCAATCAACCAAGTTGAGTCTGGAAAAGTCTGGAAATTGAAGCAACATTTGTAGAAACCAGATTTCTTTCATTTCCCCCAACTTTTTACATCACGTTGTGCAGCACCAGCAAAACTTGGACTCAAGCTGCAGAATCAGGCTTATGTAAGTAATTATACTGCAACAGATGACCACAGTCATAATATGACCATAACTATGTATGGGAACCAATCCTTCAATCCATTTTCTATACGCGTTTGTTCATGCTAACCTCAACTTCCGATTAGAGATTCCGAGATGAACGAAGTCCTTGCTGAGTTTAAAGGTTACTACAGGTTAAGCCTGAATCATTTAGTCTCTCAGGATCTCAGTTTTTATTTTTTTGTTGTTTAAATCAAACTCAGTGAGTGATGGGTTTGCTGGAGATTTTGTTGCGTTGCTGTTTGACATGTTTGTGGTTTTGCTCAGTTTAGACCAGATTTCTTCAGGTGCTAAAGAGATTAGCCAGCTCCGCACCCAAACTTTCAACCAAAAGGGTTTATCTTTGAAAGTAAAATGAAATTAGACGTTATTTTAAGTTTTACTGAATAAAAAGAACCCTCGGCGTCTGTGATGGTTGCTGAAATGAGAATAAACGCACAATCTATTTATATTTCATAAGTACATATATGAAATCCAATTGATCTCAGTTGAACAGTATCTAGATTAGAGCGAGTTCTTTTTTTTTTTTTTTACACAAAGTAATTTGAAATGTTTTTGCTAACTATCTGTGTTATATTAACTGATGTGAAGGTGATATAATCCAAGTTGTTTTTTGTCATCTCTGTCGCCTGATGCGTGTAAAGATTTTCTAAAAGAGATGAGGCCTTGTATTTTGGATCTAAATCCTTATTTACAAAGAAGACAATGCAGAACGTTAATGTAGGAAAACATCTGCCACAGAAACAGGAAGCTGTCTTCAGATCAGTTCAGCTGTGACTCTGGCGTTCAGAAAGAATCCTGGGCACCTTTTCATGTTTTACTAAGAATTTTCACAAGAAATTGGTAATTTATGTCTGGTGTATCCTTGAATGACTGTCTAATACGCACATATTTATAAAACTTTTGTGCATATCCGTGTGCGTGGGCGCGCGTGTGTGTGTTTGATGTTTTGAAGAGAGACAGCAGAGCGGCAGTTCACGAAGCATTCAGAGTGCAAGAAGCCGTCCAGTCATTCCAATCGCATGATGAAAGACTGAGAAACTGAAATGTTGCACACACACACGCACACACACGCACACACGCACACACACACACACACACACACACACACACACATACCCACACTTGCAGACAAAAATAAGAAGCTTGTGTGTGTTAATGTTTATTTTCTTTGCTTTTGGAGTAGCCAGCTACCCAGGCTGTTCCTGACATGTGATTAATGCATGTGATATCAGAGCCCAAACTGAATTCTCCAGGATGCTATTGTTTTCTTATTTTGCTCCAAATGAAAATAGGATATTTCTCCCAACTCGTTCTATCGCTCAACTCGCCCAATCGATGCCCCACGGCCGGCCCGGAGCTGGGTGCTGCGCGCCAGCACAGCTTGATTTATGTTTTCGAGCCAATTACTATAAGTTGCCCCTGAAAGAAGTCCTGTTTTCTACTGATGAAGGCACTTTTTTTTTTTTTTTTTGCTTTTTAATTTCATTTTCTCAATTATGATAACTAAAGTGTAACAATTAATCTTGTTTTCTTGCTGAAGTCTGCACATAACCCACCTCCTTTCTGAGCAGCAGTGGGCACGTGTGTGTGTGTGTGTGTGTGTGTGGGTGGGTGTGTGCAGGTGGGCGTGTGGGCGTGTGTGTGTGTGTGTGGTGGCGTGTGGGCGTGTGTGTGTGTGTTTCCACCCACCAGATTTCACACTGCATTGTTTGTTTCGTGCTCAGCCTTGCACGTGTGCTGATGTGTGTATGTTAAGATATAAACATATATATATGTGTGTGTGCATATGTGTGTAAGTAAAGTCGGAAGGTGTGGTTTCCCCCCCTCTGATCACACATTCAGCAGTGTGTAAGCCTCTATGGGAAAATCCTCATGGGGTTCGTATGCATTTGTGATTTATTGATCTGGGTTTCTTTTTTCTGAGCAGTCATTCACCTTTGTTCTCCCCCTTCTCCTTTCCTCTCCTTCCTTTTTTTTTCCTTTCAGTTCCCATTGAGCTCGTAGGACAAGAGCTGAGGTAAGGAAACACCTTCATCTTTGTACAGAATCCTTTTATGAAGTTCTTTTATGTGTGCCGCCGTGCAGCAGCCCCCCTCAGCACTAGTACACCAGCGGTGCTTCTTCAGACAATGCTGTATAATATTAGTTTTTATTCGTTATTATCAGCACTTTTCAGCTCATGGTCAGTGCCTCCAACGTGCTGCTATTGATTCCTGGCAGCCTTTTGCTGTTTCCTGCTACGAGCGCGTACAGTAGATGCGATGAAAGAGCCGTGTGATCTCTTTTGCTTTCCGATGGAAGCGTGAGCCGGGAGGACGGCGAGGCCTGATTATGTAGTTTCATCTGTCGGCCTCAGCCTTCCTGTAGTTTCCCACACAGCCGACATCTTTGGGGACCAGGAAGCCGCTTCTCCTCCCACCGTCCTGCAGATTAATGGTCAGCGGGCCACATCCGGTCCATTTGGCGTCCTCATCCGGCCTGTGGAAAAATTGGAAATCAGACATGAATGAAATGTTAATCTGTGCATAAATCTGAATGTGTTGCTTTTGTTTTGGAGGGAAGAAAAGAAAGAGCTTTCATTTTCCCGTGTGGGATTCCTCTTCAAGTCCTCCACCAGTCAGCCGCCCGCTGCCCAGTCCCTCCAGGAAAGTTGCGATGTTGCAACTATTAATGCAAATGCAGTCATCATTCGCGAATTTGGCACGTATTTGTGATTTTCAACAGTCATAGCAAAATTTCACCTTAGCGTTTTCTGCATTGCATTCTTTTCTCACCAATCACTGCAACCCGGCTGAATTTTAACCAACTCCTTTTGTCCCTTGATGATTTAACTTACTGTTTCACAACGTCTCTTGAAGCTGAGCTTATGAGATGACAGCATGAAAGCTAAATAACGTTTCCTGTTTTTTCACATTTCTTTTTGAGACGTTCTGTAATATTTGCTTCTACTTTGTAACCAGTTCATGTTAACTTGAATGACGAATGTGGAATTCCTCTTTTGCACTTTGACATGATTTGATTTATATTGAGGATATTTCAAGAAGGTGCACGAAAATGTCACTTTCACTTTAAATCTTAAAATCATGCCTTTTTGGGAAAAGTTATGTGCAGCACTTCCAAATAATTTCTTTTTAAGTCCATGTTATGGAAAACATAAACTTTTTTAAAAATGTGCAACTTTTGAAAAGGGTTGCTGCAAAACTAGTAATTTTAGGCGGCAACAATCCCATACAAAACATCACAACATCCAGGAGGGACTGGCTGAGGTAAGGAGGTTCTGTATTAACAGAGAAACTCCAATTCAATTATCAAACCAAACACACAGTGGAATATGGAATCTTACTATTTTTTTTCTTACATTTATTTTCGGAAAGGTCATTTATAGGCCTTTAAAACTTGCAATCTCTGTCCCCCATTTCAGAATACAAAGCATTTGTAATTTCCCTTCTTTTTTCATTCATTGGTTTAAAGTCCGTTTTGTCATTACTGCAGTCCAAGATATTCGTCTTATTGGCTGCATGAGCACATTTCTGTGTGTGGGATGAAAAAGAATCAAGTTTAGGATTTATTTATTTTTTTAAGTACTGCTCACCAAAACAATACGAAAACTCATCAAGCGCAAAAACATCCAATTTGCATAGATGGGATGAGGGGAACAAAAAGTCTTGTTGTTTTTTTTTCCGAGGAAAAAAAATAATTGAAAAATTGCTGTTCATATTATTATTGTAACACGGCCAGGTGTCCACATAGAGCTCAAATTGAAGTGATCTTTCAGGATTTTGTTACAAATGCAAAGTCTCAGTTGTTTGCAATTTCTAAGGTTTCTACATGAAGAAAAAAGTATTTTTGCAGTTTATTGTAAAACTGGGAAAGTTTTGGTTGCCAGTGGTTTTGACAACAGTCCTGGTTTGTCACGAGGCCCTTTGGGGAAAAATTATTTCCCTCCCCTGTTCTAAATGATTCTCCTCATCCCCGCCTTCATTTTGTCATACTTCACCTCGGAGCATCGATTTGCACTCAGCGCTTTGAAAAAAAAAAAAAAAAAGCTTCACTTTTTGTAGGGATTAAGAGAGAGGGAGAGAGAAAAAAGACAACAGTGGGGAAGGCCAGCGAGTGTCTCATTTAAAATGCTAATGCGGCAATTTTTAATAAGTAAAATTAATAATAGGGATAATTGGAGTAATAAAGGGCAATTGCTGGGGGAAGTTAATGAGAATTAAAATGAGCCATCCTGAGGGGTCATGGCAACCTGAATCAAAAAGCAGAGAGAAAAGAAAGGAGTGAACACCGAAGATGATGGTGATGATGATGATGATGACTGGTGAAGAGAGGCGAACAGGGGAAATTACAGCAGGTCTCGGCTGATCTTTATCACTCGTAGTAACAGGATATAGGCCAGGGTTGATGTACGACACATAATATTCTGCTTCCCCCGGCTGGATGCCACCTGCATTCATGCATCATGTGTGTCGGCTGGACGGGCCGGGCTGCATATCTTCCTTTGTACATGTGCATTTGTGTGACACGTTTGCCCCGTTTGCATCTCTTTGCTTTGTTTTCTTTATCTTAATTTTTTTTTTTACTGCCTGTGTTTATCACTGCTGCTGCTGCTGCTGCTTTTGCTGCTGCTGCTGCTACTGCACAAGGACTAAAATGCTCTTGTGTCTTAAACATATCTCTAACCTCCATCCATCCCATCCAGCTGCCCCACCCCCGGATGCAATGGCTCCGGCCATATCAGTGGGAGATACTCACGACACAGAAGGTAGGGCAGATTAAACCCACCCTCTGTCTGTCCCCCCTCCTCTGTCTGCCATCCTCCACCTGCTGTTTGCTTTTAGAGACAATCAGAGGAAACAGGTTTCTGGACAGATTTAAGATACAAAAAGCTCCTCCACAAATGTGAATTTGAACCCGGAAAGATTCAGGGGTACGACTTAGGTTAGATATTGCAACAACAGGGTTCAGTATGATAATAAAAAATGTTTTTGTTAAAGTTTGAAAACTGCAGGAATTTAAAAAAAACAACAACAACAAAAACAAAACAAGTTCACTCAAGAAGTAATTGTCAAACCATTTAATCGTCTAAATCTAGCTGTAAAGTGAATCGTGTTGAGGAAGCCTGGCAGTCAATCTTTTTGCTAAAGCTACATTCAGACGAGACCAAAAGGCTAAAAAGTTTGATTCTTTTTTTCTGTTTTAAATAAGGGCTGCAGCATGGGGAAAACCAGTCCTGTGGTCTGGACCCTCAGCTGTTGCCCTTGATGTACGTAATTACCAGTTTGACGCTAAGAAGCTTAAATTAAACATTCGTCCTCCACTGCAAGGCAGCTGCTAATGCTAATTCATTATTTGGAAGCGCAGCCAACACGGACTGAATGCCTCCGTTCACTTCTTCCACTGCTGAAACTACAGCCAGACTGCAACACTAAAACAGCGTGGAAAACCAATGTCATTGTTCACAAACGTCTCCTTCTGTTCATTGATTTGTCCGTTTCAAATTTTACCAGAGAAATCCACTTCAATGGAAGAAATCCCAGACAGAACACTGAAGGGAGATGAGAAGTGAGCAGGAAGGCTACCGCCAGGAATATCGATAATCCAGATGTTTGTTGATGACCTGTGTTTAGTGGAAGCTACAATTACAGCGCTTCCATTGCAAATTTCAAATTTAAAAACTAACATTGCTGACACTCCCAAAAACAAACACATTTAAACTGGATTTATTTGTAAGCAGAAAATTAAAAATAAACGAAAAACAATGAATGACTCACTTTTTGCTGATAATTTGACAAAGTAAAAGATTTCATGTTTGAATTAAAATGTTTGATTTCATACAAGAAGTTCAAATCATCATCATGACTTATTTCCAAGACCAATATCATATTTTATATTTTAGGGGCCACAGATACCGTATCAACCCCAAATCTAGTAATCTAGTCTTTGATATTTTTGGTGGCTCTTCCTAAACTTAATTGTGAAAGCGAGGCATCAGTTTTTAATTTGACTGTCAGGCCTCTACCACAGCCTTCAACATCTCAATGTCCTGATTCTTTCTTTTCCTTCGGCTTTGAAACTATGTGTTGCCTTGGGAATTCATTATTAATTAATGAATCAATTTTCACTGTAGAAAAGCAATATTATTAACTTAATAAACAAAAGGAAAGTATATAAATGATACAGCAGGCTATCAAGAGCAGACTGAACACTGAGTCGCTGCTCACAGCCAAGAAACACTTGAGTCCCAATGTGGATTACAGATGAAAAACGAATGATCCATAACATTTTAATTAAACAGCTTCAGACCTGATGGGCAGCTGGTGGGCTGTGCACTCAGGTCCCGCGATTAGATGAACACACAAACACACACACACACACACACACACACACAACGTGTCAGTAAAAAGCTGGGACTCTTGCAGTTTGATGTGATGCGACAAACTTGACAATACAGTGATCACAGCAGGACTAATAAATGCCAACATCAGGCAAAGAAGTAACTGACCTATGAATCTCTACATGTCAACATTATTGAGATAAGATGGCCTCTCTCAATTAAATAAATACTAACAGCCTTACTGAAACCTTTTGGCTTCATCGCGTCAAAATATTCAAACACGTTGGTCTTCTACGCTACGCCAAACATTTGGATATGTTTGGATTGTTTGTAGGTAGTACAAGGACTTTAAGATAAAACAATCTTGTTAGATTTTGATATTTTGACTAAAATTTCTCTGTCATATGAGCAAGCTAAGGCTTAGTTAAATGTAGTGTCAGAACAATAATTAAATGAATATAACGTTCACAAATCAGTAGATTTCTCTCAAGTTCTCTGGCAGAACTATTTTTTATGTGTATTAAAGTAGAGGGAGCCCTCCATGTACTCCACTCTTCTTAGATTTTTAATTGTAACTACAACCATGTATCATTCCCCTCCTACACCACGTCATGGTGGTCTTTCACACGGAATCCCATTAAAGTATGCAGTTTTGTTTAGTAATATAATGAAGTATTTCTAAAAATTCAACAAGTATAAATACATTTTTAAGGCCTTTATAAAAACAAAAATTCACTTTAGAGACAATAAGCTTCAGATTTGAACTGATGAGACATTTGGCTGTAGTTTAATTGACAAACTAAAATGGAGGCAACATGGTGTCTGTTTTAAAAGAATCCAAAATGAAGCACTTATGGTTTAATACAACTCTGATTAGTTGGATATGTAGAGTTGCATTTCCAGCTTTAATGCTGCAGTATGAAAGTATTGTAAGGAATATGTTTTTTTTCATATTTGCTGGAACGTCACCATGTCGTGACAGTATGCTATGAGACAGATAATCTGTGAAGAAAGTTGATCTCCTCCATCTTCTCCTTGAGCTATTGCTGAAGAGCGCTGGAGCAATTGGTCGTTTTGGTCTGGATGCACCGTTCCAGACCAAAGGCAACCAATCAGAGCCAGGGGGAGGGTCGTAGCGCTGCCAATAAACCTTGTATAGTTGCTGCTAAATGTGCTAATGCCAGAGAAACAACTTATCTTTACAGGAATCTGTTTATCTGCCATCAATCTGTGGTCATGTTATCCAGCCTGAGCATTCACAACAGGCTATGCTAGCTGCAGTGCAGCAGTGAGAGGGTTTGGGAGGGGAAGAGAGAAGCGCCATACGGACGGTAATTGACAGCACTAAGACCCACCTACTGATTGGTTGTTTCTTGTTAGCACTGGGAACACTGGGAGGAGGAGAGGAGCTCAATGTTTTCACAGATTATCTGTCTCATAAACTGTCGACATGGTGACAGTTTCAACAAATATGCAAAAAAAGAAACTTATATAAATGACACACTGCAGCGTTAAAATGAAAGCATCCCTTAAGATCAGAGGAATCTGAACTACATCATGAATAACAACCAATCAAAAGATGACATTTGCAGTTGTTTTCCTGCTCTGAGTCTTGAAGCTAACAGCAGCTCCATGTGATTTTGTCCGGCTTCTTCACTTCAGCCTCATTTCTCCTCCTTCGATTCCACACATGTGCTGTCGCCCACAGAGACCCTGTGATGCCTAAAGGGGTGGGAGGGTGGCGGTTCACCGGATTGTGACTCCTCTTTATTGAAGGGAAGATATTAGCTATCTGTTTACATGTGTATTCGTTCAGCAGGCAATTTCAGATGCACTTTGTTTATAGATCGTCCCTCGGTCTCCCTCGGCATCTTCCAGGTGCGAATAAGAGGGAGTTTATTGGATTTCACCCTCTGCTGCCTCGCCCGCCAGCCCGCCTCTCCATACAAGTTGTTCATTAAACGTTCCACTCAATTGGCTGAGATTGGTTTTGATGTCTAGGGGAGCGAGAGGGGCGCCACCCGCAGGCCACATGTCATACTGCAAGATCAGCTCCATGCTTCTTCATCTCTAAACTTTTTCCTTTGTTTTTTTTTTTTTTTGTTTTGGGTTTTTTTCTTCTTCTGCTTCCTGATACTGCATGAGCTTTCACAAAGGTCAAAGGTGAACTTGATTCTGGTCCTAAAACGGTTCCGATTGTGTCTCCTCCCAAAACAAGCCTTCTGGCTTGCCCCATCGCCAGGAAGCGCCGTCTGGAGGAAGCTGAGCAGGAGCAGGAACAGGAAACGGAGAAGCCTGCCTCCAAGAGGAAGTCCCACCCCCTGAAGCTTGCCTTGGATGAGGGTTTCAGCGCCGAGAGCGACGGCAGCAGCGAGGCAGAGGAGGAAGCCGAGAAGGATGGAGGGAAGTTGGAAAAGGAGGTTACCGGGTCAGGAGAGGAAGAAGAGAAGGATGAAGGTGCGGAGGAAGAAGAGGTAGCGGCTGAGCCCCTGGAGAAGAATGCTGATGGACTGATGAAGGGGCAGGAGGAAGAGGAAGAGGAGAAGGAGACGCAGCAGCAGGAGGAGGAGGAGGAAACATCAGCAGGCGATGAAGGTAAGACTTAATAACCTGAAGGTTTTTCATCTTTTTTAATTTTAACTTTAGACAAAACTTCTGACTTCATAAGTTTCTTCCATCAGCTTCCTCTCCTTAAATAACTCAGACATTATTCAGCCATTTTTGCTTTGAAACAACATTTTCCACACAGACAGCATGGAACTTGTGAATGAAGCATCCGGTAACGTCGCAGTAGTTTATGAGGAGGAGTTCATGCAGCATTTGGTTTCTCACACAGAGCTTAAGCTGAGGAATTTTTGGAAAGCAACAACCTGTGCAAAATGTTTCCGTTTTATGAGGTTGCTATGACAATCCTGGTAAGCCATCAGGCTGTTTTCTATGGGTTTATATTTCCCTTTGTTGACAATTTAAAAGATGAAAACATTCCTATGGACGTTAGAGCTAAGTATCATTCTTAGTTTAATACCGTTCTAACATTTACTCCTAATGATAATTACTTAAAAGGTTTTATGGAAAAACAGAAAGTATGACCTATATTTATCATTTACGATAATTCTTCTGTCTCACATGAGAGAAAGGAGACAAGGCAACAAAGATAAACAATACTTCAAAGTCAATAACAATAAATACATAAAACTTGCACAAATAAATAACAACAGGGTAATATATACTAGATGACATCCATCCATCCATTTTCTTACACCCTTGTGCCGAGTGGAGTCAGGAGGGTTGCTGCTGTCTATCTCCAGCGAACGTTTCGGGTGAGATAGACACCCGAAACGTGTCTATCTCGTTTCGGGATAGACCTGTCCAGGTCGACAGACTGGCGACCTGGACAGGTCACCAGTCTGTCGCAGGGCAACACGAAGACGGACAGGACACACAACCATTCACACACACACTCACCTGACAGTCATGTTTTTGGACTGTGGGAGGAAGCTGGAGAACCCGGAGAGAACCCACCATGCACAGGGAGAACATGCAAACTCCATGCAGAAAGATCCCGGGCCGGGAATCGAACCCAGAACCTTCTTGCTGCAAGGCAACAGTGCTAAAAGATAACACAGTTTGGCAGAAAAAGTGTTCTGAAAATAAAACACTTGAATGCCTATTTATACTTCTAATGGAGTAAACGTCACATTCAATCAATTTTCAAGCCCTTGACAGATTACAGAAATGCAGAGTTAGAGGTGATGTAGATTTTGTAGATTTGATTAAAAAATGTTTTTTCTTTAACTTGACTCTGACTTTGTGGCTGACTTATAAGTGCACCCATAAAAAGCAGACCTGGAGAAAATTGCACTGTTCAAATGAGACCGAATTAATTATTTTGACCTACATGCTAAATGCTAATCATGGTTGAAAAGTAGCACTGCGCATCATCCTGAAAACACCATGAAACACGGTGGTGACGGCATCATTGTCCTGAAATGCTTTTGTTTGAGAGGATAAGTGAAGCTGAGCTGAGTAGATGAAAAAATGGTTTAGGCTAAGTGCAGGGCAAAATGTGAAAAAATTCAAGGATGTGAATACTTTTGCAGGGCACTGTAGGTCGATGCTTGGTGACTCAACAATCTGAACAGAAAAATATGTGAAAGAAACCAAGATCCCCCCAAAAGGCCAGCAGAAATCCCACCGTGTTGATCGCTAAAACCACTTTAAAAAGTTAGTAGAAAGTTCAGAGGGTTTTAAGCAACTATATGAAACTATGCAGGGTGAGTTAGTGATGTGTTTCTTCATCTTCAAGGGAATGAGGACACAAAGTAAAGACGAAATGTGCTGCAATACCTCTTGATTAGAACTGGATCAATTCTCTTTCTCTATCTACAAGCTGCAGATTTGTCGCAGCGGGTCGTTTTCACTGCACTGTCACTTCACAGGCAGCGAGGGTGATGCAAGCGATGACAGAGATGTTGCTGACAACAGCTTGAGCTCACTGCATGACTCAGACTGCTGGAACCTCTTCTTCTCTGCCTTCCACAGAGCAAGAGTGTGTGATTGTTGAGCTGGAGCACCGACCCACGTCGCCCGACGCCGAGGTGCGCCGGCCTCCCTCCCAGAGCCCCGAAGAGGTGGCCGACTCCCTGCTCCACCTGTGCCGGGTCTCCAACGGCCACACTGCTGGCGTGGTTGTGCAGCAGATTGAAGATGTCAGAGCGGCAGCTGAACAGGATGAAGAAGCAAAGCATCAGCAGGAGGGGGCCGCACACGAGGAGGAGGAGGAGGCACAAAGATCTCCGGAGGAGTCATCTGTTCTGCAGAATGAGGCGAGGAAGGTGGAGGAAGAACAAGGGGAGCGTGTTAGCATGAGCAACCATGTGAGCCACGGCAAACAGATCAAAGGCGAAGAGGAGGAGGAGATGGTGGTGTCGGTGCATCAGACGCAGGAGACCCCGACAGAAGATGAGGAGGACGATGAGAAAGATGAAGAGGAGCAAAGGAGGCCTTTCCTCTCCATGTCTGATGTGCCAACCGCCGTCCGAACTATCACCAGCACAGCAGCAGCTCAGGGAACTCACATCAAGACAGAAAACCACATCATTCAGGAGGACTACAGCAGCGACAGGTACGACTCGCTTCAAAACTTCAAAAGCAGCCCTCCTTTAAGCTTCAGCTCCCACAGGGCCAGCCCGCTCGACGACTACTACTCCATCCCAAGATTGGAGAACTACAAACTCCACAAGGCCTCTTGCTCGGCCTCCCCGGATGTCATCGAAGTGCGATCCGATAAGTCGGAGGACAAAGGCTTTGATGACCTTGACGGAGACGATGAGCGAGATGATGAAGACAGCCTGTCTCAGCGTTCCACGGTGACCGATGAGTCGGAGATGTTCGACATGACCAGAGGGAACCTGGGTCTCCTGGAGCAGGCCATCGCTCTCAAGGCCGAGCAAGTGAAGCCCGCCGGGCCTAGGGAGCTGCTCCGAGCTCCAGACCTCCACCACCAGAGATACTTCACCATTGAGGACAGACCCAAGCACCTAGACATCATCCGGAAGACCTACTTCAGCAAAGGTTAGAAAGTCTCTAAAATATTTTACCTGCACAACAGAAATGTGTTTTTACCGTGTTTTCCTTAGACATGCAGATAATCAGGATTCCAGTCGACTAGTGATGTATTGACATCAAACTTTGTGACAGCTCAGCTCCTGTGTCACTTTTAGGAGAGTCATTGTTCTCATCCGAACATTGATAAAATTTTATTGAACATGCTACCACACACCTTCATATGGACTGCACAACTGGTGTCAGAGTTTGAGGCCTCATTGAGGTGAGAGGTGAGAATTGGACTCCTCCAGGATTGTCCTTTGCCACTGACTCTGTTCATAACGTGTAGAGACTGAATTTATAAGCTCAGCCACACTCTCTGTGGCCGGGATGACATTTACCATCCCCAAATTCAAGACTGCAATCTTGAACCAGACAAAGAGTAGAGCTTCTCTGGGTGGGAAGAGGTCCTGGCCCAAGTGGAGGAGTTCCAGTATCTCAGGGTCTTGTTCAAAAATGAGGAATGAAATTACAAACAATAGGCAGATTAGTGCAGCATCTGCTATGATGGGAGTACTGCAGCAGTTTGCTGTGGTGAAGAGACAGCTCAGTTGGCTGATCTATGGTCCTTACCTTCATCTATGGTCACAAACTCTGGGTAGTGACCAAAAGACCAAACAGCAACTAAAAGTGTTTACTCCGTAGGGTGTCTGGCATCTTTGTTGGAGATAGGATGAGAAGCTTGTTCATCTGGGAGGGACTCAGAGTAGAGCCGCTGCTTCTCCACAGTGAGAGGAGCCAGTTCAAATGGCTCCTCAACTCCTAATATTTTAGGATTCCCCCAGAGGAGGTAGTCTGAGTCTTAGATTGCTGATCTGGTGACACCCGATTAAGCGGAAGATAGTTACATATACCATTCACATTGTAATATTTATGGCGAAAGCAAACAGTTGCATGAGAGTACGAGAAAACTCTGAAGTAAATCAGCGTGAATGTTCATGTCCAAACCCCAACAATGGAAGCAGCGCGTCCAGAGAAACAGTGCACCAAATAAACAGCGGAGAGTCACAGAGCTCTGTGCTGGTCCTCCCGTCTTCATTGTAACGTGGATGAAGAGGCTCCAGCTGAGCAGACAGCACCGAAGTGTGGAGAGGAAGTGCTCGAAGAAAGGCCGAGGAGACGACATGTCAAGAGAGGAGAAGGAGGAGTGTGGGTTGCTCCGCTGCTAGCGTGCGTGGAGTGTTTGTTTACGTGTGCTCGGGCCTCGTATTTCACTGCTGGCACGCTGCCCACTTGTCATGCTCACGGTGAAGCAGCAGTGTGATTACATGCCTGGTAGTGCTGCCCTCTCCTTGGCCCCAGCTCCCTCCTGTGGTGGCGTTCATGTTCTCCTCGTCGCTAATTAGGAGATGCATGTCTCGTTAACATTCAATTTGAAGGCCAACAGAGCATCGCACCGTCCTCTTGCTCCACTTTCCTCTCCAGTGGCACAGATATTTCCTGGCCTACCTCCAAAATCATTTGAGAGGACAACGCTTGGTTTTTATTGATTTTACTTAAGTATTTGTTAATTAAACAAACAATAGGAAACATAAAACAAGAGGTCAAACAGCCACAATTTCAATTAAAGCATTACTTCTACTTTTTTTTTTTTTTTTTTTGATTCTGACATAAATTAGCATGTAAATAATAATGTGAAACTAATTGTCTACCTTTCAGTCAAAAAGTACCACTTTAATACATTTTAAAATCTTTAAAAAATATATTTGTGAAACACACAGTATTTCATAATACTTTAAAAGAAAAAGAAAAAGGGGAAACAGTTAAAGACAAATAAGATTCAAGTAAAAATATACATAAAACAAATTATAATAATGCTTTAAAATAAAAAGAAAAATTAGAACGAAACAATAAAAGTCCAATTTAGAACAGATAAATAGTTAAGACTAGTGGAACTCGATTAAAATGCTTAATCGATTTAACTGCAAGGCCTCTATTAATGAATCACAATTAATTGCAGTTTAATCAAAAACCATGTATCGACAAAATTGGCAACATCTTCAACTCAAAATTCCCTTTTTGCTGCTAAATTGTTCAATAAATAGACAGGCGAGGAACCTAATTCTTAGCCTAAGTCAGTCTAGTTCTTACTTTTGGGGCAAGTAATGATGTATGTTTATTATGTATCAAACTCTCATTTTGTGATTGCAATTTAGATCTCATCCCTTCATTTTCATTTCCCATGTAAAGAAATGCAAAATTGGAAAAACATGAGCAAAATTGGTAAGTCATTAAAAAAAGAGAGAAAGTGCAAACCAATCTTCATTTCTTTGAATTATTCATTTTTGACCTCTTTTTGGATTGAATATAGTAGCTACAATAACATGTACATCTACCAAAAGCCCTTTCTTCAACAGAAAGCTAAAATGAAGACATATTCACATATTTGTTAATGATTTTAGGGAAAAGAGTTCAATGCAGGTTAATACATTTGATCAAACCATGCAACAAGATAACACAGCAACGTCTGCATAAACAGGAAAAGTTAAGCATGGATTATAATATTACTCCAAACTGCTGATGCAAGAAGGACTTGTATATAACTCAGTGTTTAAGCTGACACACACGACTGGCCGTAGCTTTAAACAAAAGTAGCTCAATGTGTAACTTCTGTGTAATGAACTACTGGCTTCCTAAACCACAGCTAGCATGTTCACCCCCTCATCCTGTCAATATTTAATTACATGTGCCAGTTTCCACTGCATGCTGACATTTACCTTTCAAATTAACTTACCCCAATATGAGATACATGTGAACATTTTATAGATTGTAATTTTAACCAAAACATGCTCAGTGGGAAGTAGATGGTTGAAAAGTTAAATGGCATATATGTATAACTTACAAATAATAAACATACACACAATACATGATTTTTTTTCATACATTGCTAGATATTCCAATTATCACTTTCTGTATTTCAGCATATAAAAATGGTTGAATGTAAAGTCAAGACATTTATTTTTTCAATTATTATTGTTCCCATAAATTTGTTTCATAGCTGTTACAGATTTTATGCAGTCTTATTAGAAATATTGGAAAGTTTGGTAGAACTTCTCTACACCTAAAGAACACAAGTTCTTAAATAAGTCCTTACCTTTAAAATGTTTACAAATTCCTTTTTATAATTTCAGACACCAAACATAACTTAATATGCATTAATACACATAGTGGAAACCATCTTGGCACTAACATAGAAACTAACATCTACAGTCTTCCTTAAATCTGGACTAGGGGTGCAGCTAATCAGTGCCAAAGAAAATGAATGGCTCTACTGGATTGACTGCTTCACAAATGCCAGCTAATAGCGTGTCAAGTAGCATCTTGTAGTGGGAGTATGGGGGAGTCCTCTGCACCTCATTGCCAGCGACATGATACCATTTAAAGAAAAAGAAAGTAAAAGCAAACCACGGTTTTTATGCTTCATGCCGGACAGGATGGTTCCACAAAGTGAAGCTAGATAGAAGTTGCAATGAATTTTTGCATCCTACATCAGATCTAGATTTTAAGTAAAAGCACACCTCTTTAATTATGGATAGTTTATAAAGGATGCCTTGTTTTACCAAATAAGACTGCTGAAAGTGTCACATCCTTATAGCAACAGGGCATCTTTCAGAATGAGTCTTCAATAATCTATGCAGAATTGCATTAATCCAGAAAACACCTTGTGCGTTTACGCAGATGCTTAAGACGTAAAGGGATACAGATGGTGTTGCTGTGGTGCAGTTCTCTGAAATATGTCTAGATTTCACGCTCAGCCAAGCAGACGGTCTGATGGCATTAACCACTCGGTCCTGTCCTCCTTTCTCATCCCTCTCTCCCATCTCATTCTTACCCTTCTCATTTCTCTTTCTTTCTTTCTGTCTGTCTGTTTCCAGAGAGACCGGAGAAGAGAGAGAACAAGTGTCCCACGCCGGGGTGTGACGGGACGGGCCATGTGACCGGCCTCTACCCCCACCACCGCAGCCTGTCAGGCTGTCCGCACAAGGACAGGATCCCCCCAGAGAGTGAGTTTGGGTTGGTCTTCGCTCTGAATACAAACACATTTCTGAGGAGAGGAAATGTCACAATGGCAGAGTCATTATGGCAGCTTTTCTTGTGGTTTCAAAAGATTGTCTGGCTGCTACATTTTTGATTTTGATTTCACTGTTTCATTATTATTATTATTATTATTATTATTATTATTATTATTATTATTATTATTATTATTATTATTATTATTATTATTATTATTATTATTATTAGTTCACACTTGCAGCATTCAAAATTCTTGGATAGTGTAAAAAAGCAGATCTGTGGAATGAACCAATCTGGTTTGAAAGACCTGCCTGATGATAGTTTGAGGGCATGAAGTTGTTTAGACTGTGTTTTTTTGTTTGTTTGTTTTTTTCTGAATCTGTGATTCTTCTGCTCAGTTCTGGCCATGCATGAAAATGTGCTGAAGTGTCCGACTCCTGGCTGCACTGGTCAGGGCCACGTAAACAGCAACCGCAACACACACCGCAGGTATCCCGTCTGAGCCGTTGCTAATCTGTGTCGTTTATGAGCGTTTCTGCTGGACGGGCTTTTGCACAGCATACGCATTTCCCTTTGAGGATTTGCAAGCGCATGCATGCTGGACAGCAAATGTGTCGGCCCGCATCAGTGTGATGTCGATTTGCGTTGTCAGCGGCTCGGCGTGGTTTTTTTAAATTCACCGGCTTTTCTGCTCCTCCGTCCTCCCAGCCTCTCCGGATGCCCGATCGCTGCTGCGGAGAAGCTTTCTAAGACCCACGATAAGCAACACCTCGCTCAGCCGGGCAGCGAGCTCCTCAAAGGAAGCCCCAACGACAGGGTGCTGAGGTGGGTGTAGACTGTAAGGTCCAAACTGGCAGGTTAAGCATCGACAGTGCAATTCATGGATCTTGAAATATTCGATTTCCATTGGAAAAAGTGAGCTGTACCTTCCTGTGCCAAGTATTCATACTGAAATGCAATGGTACAAATATCAGTCGTGCAATCACATGGAGAATGAAGGTGACCTTCTTTTACACAATAAGAGTGAGCGCATGTTTTCACACATTATGAGGGATCAGTAATTTTACTTCGCATCAGTTCTACATAACTATTTCTATTTGCAATAAGAAACAGCCAAATCAAAACAATTAAAACAAACACCACTTTTTTTTATTTTTTCACATTTCATGCTATTGTGTAACACGACTCAACTCGATTTTGATATTCAAATATTTCTCCAGCAGATGGCTACAGACCTTTGCATCATCTCTCCATTTGGAGGGGTTGTTTTCTTTTGGCTTCCTCTGTTTTTGTCTGGGCTATTTTCTGCATTAATAATTGAAAAGTAACCTACATTTTGTCTTTTCCTTTCTCTTGTACTAAATACAAACCAAACCACGAGCCCAAAACTGAGCTACTGACTAAACTGTGATCTAGGTGTTTTGTTAAACTCCTATTAAAATGCAACCCCTCTTTTTTTATTGCTTTATCCTTTTGCCACCCTGTATTCCTATTCTAATCAGATTTAGTTTCATATGAACAGATGTATTAACAGGTGTAGGTAAAGTGCAAATTTATTTAAGTGAATTTAACTTGATGTTTCATGAAAAGACTAAAACCATTTAGGAAAGTGTTTTGGTAGTTTTTTTTTACTATTTAGCTACAACCTTGTTATCGAGGCTACTGAGTCACGCTTGATGCTTTCACAGCTTCATAAAACATCGATGTCTTAAATTCAATTCATTAAAAATACGTCATTCACCCAAAAGTGAAATTTTATCTTTGTAACTCGTATCATCTTAAAAGAGTCAATGTGGACGGTGATGCAGTGGGCAGGAAGGATCTCCAGTAGCAGTCAGTGTTGCAACAAATCTGAAGAGGCCTCTGACTGAAGACTGTTTCTGTAATGACATGCTAACAGCTAGCTTTTCAAGAGGCAGAGATAATATTCCTCACAGTGACATGTCCTGTATGACTCAATCAGTCGCTAGCAAGCACTGCTAATCCATATCGTTTGCTTTTGCAGCTCCTCTTTAAATTTGTCTCCGGCTGTTTGGTTAGAAAGCCATTACAGTATGCTACGTAACAAGGATCTACATTTAAAGTTTTCTAAATTTCCTTTGGCAAGTAGCTGTCGGTATAAAGAACTAAAGGCAGACTGGTTGTGGCTTCTCTCATGAGTCGCTGCTCCTCTGACGACCTTAGTTACGACATGCAGAGATGACCTGCGTGTGAACGGCTCAGTTTTGACAAAGTCCCACAGACTAATCTCTTCTCTCACTTTAAGATCTCTATATCTTCAGTCATCTCTCCAGGCCAGCTAGGCACCACGATCACAGCAGAAAGAATGATAATTAAAACCAACCAGACACCGGCATTATGCTAAGTCCATGCTCTCCCACACTGGTATTTTAATTAATAATGCAGCTGATATGCTAATTATGAAAGTTATAGGGGCATTGCAGGAGGATGGGAAAAAAATAATTGCTTTCCTAGAGGAAACCTCACTAGACGGACAAAGCGTTGGATTAAAACATAATAAGGCTCCCTTTGTTTTCCTTCTGCAGATTGTTATGGAAATGAGCCCGCTTGTCTGTTATGTGTACGCTGGATTCCTGGTGTCGTCCTCATTCTAATGGCATTCATGTTGATTTGTTACAAAGACAAAAGGAAATCCTCTGTGATCGCTGGTAGAAAGTTTTTTTCTTCCCTGTTATGCGGGTCCTCCTTCACACTGCAGGCCAGGTCATGGAGCTTATTAACAAGCATATGTTTGGAGACCAAAGATTGGGAATTCGGTGGCCATATTGCAGTTGCAGAGCAAAATAACAAGAGGAGAAGAAAAGAGGAGCGCTCTCTTTTTTTCTTCTTCTTCTTCTTCTTTTCCCCTTCTCCCTCACTCCCTGGTCTATCAATGGATTTACGCCAACAGGTTTGACAAAAGCCCGAGCTCTCCAGGAAAACGAGAGGGCTTAAGGCTCATAAATTCCATGCTGTACAACATGCAAATGTGCCCTCTGCTGATAAGAGAGCTTTTAATCCTGCTGCACTCCTGCTAAGTACACCGGTGCTCCTATCTTTGCTCGTTCTATTTCATTCTACTTTCATTCACCCATTCTTGTTCTCTTTTATACAATCGCTTTGTTTCTCTGTCTCCTTTTCTCATCAATTCTGTTTTTTTTTTGTTTTGTTTTTTTATGTTTTTTGTCTTCATTCCAGTGTAAATCATGTTTAATCTGTCTCTCTGATGTCCTCCTCCTTCTTCCCCTTCCCTCTGCAGGCCCATGTGCTTTGTGAAGCAGCTGGAGGTGCCCCAGTATGGCAACTACAGGCCCAACATGGCTCCCTCGACGCCGCGCGCCAACCTGGCCAAGGAGCTGGAGAAGTACTCCAAGGTCTCCTTCGATTACGCAAGCTTCGATGCCCAAGTGTTCGGAAAGCGCACGCTTGCTCCAAAGATGACCACCAGCGAAACTTCACCCAAAGCCTTCAAAAGTAAGGCTGGATTCTTTTCTCGGGTTTGGATTACTGTCTGAGGGGTCGCTACAATCTCCAACGGTCATCTGGCACGAGCCGTAGCTATAGCAGTTACTGATCGTGGTCTGAAATTATTCTTAGAATCAATTATTTCACACAAATCCTGAGACTGTTTTGTTTTGTTGAAGCTTTATTCAGTCTCTCCAGGATGTTACAGTGTTTTTTGGGATTATCGTGGCCTAAAATGACTGATTTTGCAGCAACCTTTTTCAAAACAGTTTGAGATCAGAATAATGCCATGACATGGTCTTACAAAAAGTTAAAATTGCTGCACATAACCTTTCATAAAAAGACAGAATTTTAACACAGTTAATATTTGAAGTACAAAGGACTTTCTCAAGCACCTTCTTAATATGTCACCTTCAATATAAACCAAATCATGTCCCGAGGAATTGTCAAAGTGCAAAAGAAGAATTCCATATCGGTCATTCAAGTTAACATGAAAATCCTACAGAACATCTCAAAATGGCTTTTGCTGAAAGAAGGAAAAGCAAATGCTATCATTAGTGTCACACATGATTTAATGTTAAAAGAGCCGTTGTGAAACAGGAAGCTGAACTAGATGGGAGATCAGAGGATTGGTCAAAATTCAGCCGAGTTGCAGTGATTAGTCAGGAAAGAAGTAAAAGCAGAGATAGGTGGTTGGTCAGATTTGTGGAGAAGTTGCGATGACTGATGAGCTAAATGTTCAAATGATGAGTGAATTTGCATTATAGTTGTGATTGCAACATCACAATTTCCTGGAGGGACAGATTATTGTTACAACAGTAGATTTTGGAAAAGTTTATGAAGGTATTTTATATGGAGGAATTTTTCTGCCATAATCCAAGAGCACACATTTTCATTTTGAAAGCAGGACTTCATGTCTTTTGTTCTAAAAAAACTTTTAATTATTTTGCTTACCTTTTCATTTTGAAAGCAGGACTTCATGTCTTCCTTCTCAAAACTTGTAATTCTTGTACGCAAAACCTCTCCTCTCTCGAACTCTCTGCTCACTTGCAGAACATGGAACTGCCTTTTGGCACAGTCGCCTGGCAACCTCTCTGCCAATAAAATGAGTACAATCATTACAAGTTTTGAGAAGATATGAAATCCTGCTTTCAAAATCTAAATGTAAGCAAAAGTATTTAAAAGTTTTTAAGAACAAAAGACATAAAGTCCTGTTTTCATAATTGTCTTGTTCTGAAACTGCTCTCATGAGTAAAATGTCTGCCATAGGATTTGTTTGGGATTCTGAATTTTCTTCTTGGTAAACATTCCTGTCTCTTCTCCTGCAGCCAAGCCCTCGTTCCCCAAGTCGTCCTCTCCCACCCTGAGCCTCCACGCTTACGGGAATAGCGCCACCCTCCCCTACGACTACTCCCACGACGCCGAAGCTGCTCACATGGCCGCCACCGCCATCCTCAACCTGTCCACTCGCTGCTGGGAGAAACCCGAGAACCTGAGCATCAAACCGCAAACCAAGGTACGGTCTCTGCAACAATCCCAGATCCGTGTCACATTCTTCATCTTGGAGAGTCATTAAGCAGAGCAGAAAATGAAAATGATAAAGTGATGAGTGATAAACATGTGCCCTCATCAGCACTCTAAGCTTGTTTAAACATTTCAAGTGCTGCCCTGGTCCTCTTTCTAGTGCATTTGCAGAAGGATCATTAGCTGACTGCAGTTCAGATAAAACATTTCAGGCCGCAGCTGGTGAGATTGGAAGGGATAACAGTGGGTGTGCCCTTCCCTCTCCATCATGCTTTTTCTTTCCCCATCATCTCCACATGAATATATCATCAGGAAGCATTGGCTTACAGCAACAGGACGGTGTTGAGATTCAGTTGCATCACCTCTCTTATCCTCTTTCATCGTTTCATCCCTCCATCCCACACACTTTTCATGTTGTTATTGGATTTGGCTGACTGCCAGTTCCCTGGATTACTTTTCCACCAGGTAGCCTTTTTTCATTATCTGTTGGACGGATCACTCTGCTTCTCCACCCCCATCACTCTTTCTTTAATTTTCTCTTAGCATCCTTTTTTTTTTTTTTTTTTTTGCTACTCTGCTTTATCTCCATCACTTTTCTCCCAAACCGAGGTGTACGTTTTCCGTGTGCCTGTGCGTCTTTATTTATTTATTTATTTTTTTTTCTGTTACTCTGTTTCCCTCTCTTTGCAACAGGAAACATTATTGTTACAATATCGCTTTCTCCCATATTGTGATTTTGGATGGCCTTTCTGTTTCGCTGAGGAGAGAAAGTGACTGCTTCATCATTTTTGTGGTTTCTTAGCGTGGTTTCAGGGTGATAAAAAAGAAAATCTGTGTTTCTGGCAGCAAAGCAAACCAAGGTGTTATTCAGCAAGGCTGTTTTCCAAGAGCAGGCTTAGCAAATCAGCTGGGAACTGATCTGGAATCAGAGTTGGAGTCAGTTGAAATCCAATACTAAAGCACCGGAACACTGTGCTCATCAACCCGGGACGTCTCTGGGAACTGCTCCAGCTAGCTTCCTTCCTCTCACAAGCCTTTGATATTTTTAGATCTTGACCAGGCTATATGAGCAGCATTTTACATGAAAACACGACCCGGTTCACCCCTGTGCTTCTGTTCACCTGCCAGCGCTAAAATGAAGTGTGGGGTTTTCAAGCACTATGTCAGCGCTACTGGCACCGGAATACCTCGGATAGCCGAGTTGGCATTCTTAAGCTGAGCAATCGATACGACAAAGTGCATAACACTGCTTTAGGGCTAAATAAGTGCTTCTTTAGTAGCAGGTTGCAGGTTGAAAGACAACATTTAGAGAAGATGTACAGACACAAAAGCTAAGATTGATGAATATATCATTTTGCTAACCATTTTTTTATTTTATTTATTTAGCTGTATTTTAAAATGGTTAGCTGACACAAGTAGCATGTTTAGCTAATACGTCCCAAAAGGATAGGAAGAGGATTTAGCAAAAATTTAGATAAACTACTCATTAAGACTTCATAAAACCACTTTTAGCCTGCGCTGGGGGCCAGCAGAACCTCTGTTGATGTAAATAAGTCCAACAGGTTTGTGTTTTGGCTTATGGTGTTTATCTATCTGCCCAAAGTGTATCCTTATTTTAGGGTTGTATGATGATGAGTCAACAATTCTGATGCTGAGGTCGTAAGATATCATGCTAAGATGCTTATTTTATGGAAAGCTTCATATTGTCAACACTTGTGTTACGTACCACTGATGTATGGCTGTATTATTGCTCTGTAAAAATAATAAAAGTATAAGTTCTAAAAAAAATAAACAAACAAACAAACATTTTTTTATATAATATGTTTTTATTATTATTTTTCTCTGAATTGTGAAATTTAAAGTCAGAATTTTAACTTGTTTCCTCAGAAATCCAAGAAAAAAAAAGTTTGAATTCTGAGAAGTCGAAATTCTTTTTTTCAGTGGCCCTAATGCTCCTCCGTACAAAAGGATTTTCTTTTAGCTAGGCCCTGCAAAATGTCTAAGTAAGGCCCTTTGCTGAACAACGTAACTAATTTATGGATTTAAACAACCCTAATACAACAATACATAAGCAATGTATTTGATTGTGTATTCATAAGCAAATACAACCTCTGAGAGAAAGAAAAATGTGTTTAGTTAGCTTCAACATGCAGAGGTTTTTTTAATGTTCGTATTAATTAAATTATTCTGCAAAGCAATACTGAAGCAGTTTTTTATTACTATTCTTTAAATGTTTATGAGGTAAAGACATTATTTGTCCTAAACAGCTTGTTAGTCAGGTGTTCAGTCTGATAAAAATACTTAAAAATACATCGTTTTCAGTAACCTGAGATGTGTAGAGCAACATTTTTTTATACTTGAATAAACATAAAAGTCAATTTTATGGTGGGTTATATAGAGATTATGTGGTTGATATTCTACCACAGATATTGTGAAGCATGCCTGGCATTACTGATTATCTTCTGATTCCTCCTAAAGAATTATAATGAACAACTTAAATACATAATATTTTTTCATACTCTCTGGATCAATTTAAAATGGAACCATTTTGGCTGTAAAGTGACTCCGGTAACAGAGCTCAAAGCTGCACAGATGTCTCCCTGCGTCACTGAAAATCTACAAATGCAGTGAAATCCTCCAGGCTGTTGAACAGAAACGTGTGTAGATGAAGACCAGCTACAAGAACTACAGCATGTTTCACCTAATATTTCATGACACAGACAATAGCTGAATGACTTTTGCGTTTTCCTTTTTGCACACATAAAAATTTAGAAGTGCACTATTACATCATGAGATATTTCTTTCTTTTTCACAGTTTTGATTGGAAAAAGCTCTGATTTTCAATTTTAGGTTAGACATTTAAATCACTCATTAATGTGCCATGACTATAACTATCTCTTTCTAGAATATTTTACTATGACAGGTCCATGCGATCTGGTCACCTACCAGTTTTTGCTTGCCTTTCTAATAATAACAGGTAAAAAAAAAAGTCTAACTGTTTTGTATTTGTTTTGACTCGTGTGCTCATTCAGCTGTGCTTCTCTGCTTTCCACTCAGGAAATGGACATTGAGGTGGATGAGAACGGCACGCTGGACCTGAGCATGAAGAAGCCTATAAAACGGGAGGGCAGCGTGTCCGGCACCAGCCCCGGGGTCCGCTCGCCGGACCCGTCTTCGTCCTCCTCCTCTTCGTTCCATCACAGCGGAAACAGTGGAATGACGTCCCCGAACCTTCATACGTACAAGCAGGAAGACTGGGAGGGACCTCTGGATTTCACCAAACCCAATCGCCAGAGGGAGGAGGAAACAGACGAGGTCAGTGCAATTAAACGGCCGCTTTCAATTACACCGCGTTTCCTGCTGCATTAGTCACAGAGGAGCTATTGCGGCATAAATAACAATAGACGAAACAGCCCTCAAGCCTTTGGAATGAAAACTTCTTGTTTACATCACTTTCTTTGTCTAATAGCCTTTTCTTATTTCCTGTCCCGGTTCTCCTCTTTCTATTATTCATTCATTTCAGTGAAATGCAAGAGTTACCACGAGGTTAAAACATTGCACTGCGTAGCAGAGGTGGTGTGTCAGGTGCATTGCACCATCCAGGATTTGGCATATGCTAATTTTCACTGCTTTGAACTTTTTCAAAAGAAATATAAAGGGCCTTGGATGTTAATTTTTTATGAGGACACTTTGCATTTGGAAACATTGAGTCTACAAAAGAATAAAAGGGGGTTGTGTGTGTTAGGAGTTTTGCAAAGTTTTTCTTTTTCGTGTTTTTTTTGGGGGGGGTTTCTGCTTGTTTACAGCTAAGCAAAGTGCTTCATGGAAACAATCATCAGAGATTGAGTTAATATATCGTATCTGTTGGTGGTATGTCGTTTTTTAGATGGAACACACAGGTCAGTCGTACGTCTCATCTGACCCAGAGGACTGTGACATGATGCAGGACTGTGTGGAGGACAGGAAGTACCCTGGAGAGGTCACGACCCCCAGCTTCAAAGTCAAGTTTCAGCCCAAGGACAGCAAGAAAGAGCTGCTCTCGTAAGTAACCGTTGGACTAATAGTTCAACAGGCTCGTTATGTGAGTTTTATATGACATCCAGGCACTCCAAAGACTGGTTCAACTCAAACTCAGTGCTTTTTGTTTGAGGCGACTTTCATTTTGAGTATGATTTGACCATCTGTGCACAACTCAATTAAAATTTGCTTTCCATAGCTTCATTTCATCTTATAACATCTGCGCTTATGAAACATTGTTTTTAACATCATTTACTCAATTTAATCCCCAAAACTTTTACCCTACGTTTCTGAATAGAAATAGTTGAAAATCAAGCCACGCTCTCACAAAATTAGAGGCTCACGAGAAATAGGATAACAGCAAGAATGTATTACCTCTCAATCCATAATCACATACATTTAGAACCTTCAAGCTCAGATCGATTGGCACTAAATTGCCTCGACGGATTCACAGCTGCTGCCAGTAATAAGCACAAACCACTTTTATGGATGCAGAGGATCTCCTCTATCGAAGCAGATACCTCTGCTAAGTGCCGTACGGCAGTGGAATCATGCCAAACAAACACCTTCACTGTTTATTTCATGAAGCCGTTAAGTTTTTTTTTCTCCCTGTTGAAAAGAGTCAGAAACTTTGTTTTACAAATAAGGAATAAAACTCAAATTGTGATAAGATGTCTAACCTGATAAGCAGCATGTGCCTTTCATTGGCCGATGTAGAGAGAAAGAAGCTCAGCTTGCTAGTAAGTCTGACTAAAGCGTTAGCAGCGAGGCTATGCTAGTTATGACGTCTCAGAGCAACAGCTGACAGAAACAAAATCCTCAATTAAAATAGAAAGGCAATTTTCGTGAGTCAATAGAATGAAGCATTAATGCACATTATATTTCAAACTAATATACATGATTACAATTTTTATTATTTTAATCAGAGACGCACCAATTGTAGTTTTCTGGCAGATCAGCAATCTTTAAAAAACAGATTTTTTAAAAATGTGCTGATTTTGATTTTGGCCGGTGTCGATTTTTCTGGTCTGAAAAGCAGAGCAACAAGGTCTTCAACTCTAAGTTGGCAACAGCAGTGGGCCAACTTAGCTGTCGCTCAGTCCTCTCTCATGGCAGAGCAAAAGGGGACAGTGGCTGATTTTCATACGTTTGTGGATGTAGATCAGAGAGGTGGTTAAGATTTCGCATGGAAGTATCGGCCGAATGCCAAAGAAATCGGGGCTGATGTATTGGTGCTCCGCTAATTTTAATAGGTAGTTTTACACAAACCATCATACACATTTCTTTTTCTTTTTTTTTTTTTGCTAGATCCAACAATAGAAGTCATTTATCTACCTTATTTTGGTAATTACTTGATAAAAACTGAGGTTTGCATTCATTAAGAGGAGCTTCTTTGTCTCCACCAGGAATCTGTGCTTTCTTCTTCTTCTTCTTCTTCTTGTGCTCGTCTGTTCTAACTTTTGGCCTCTGCCTCCCTTTTCTCCTCCTTGCACTTCTGTTCTTCTCTCTGTAGGTGCCCAACACCCGGCTGCGATGGCAGCGGCCACATAACAGGGAACTACGCATCCCACCGCAGGTATGTTCAGTCTGAAGCCAGTTAGCCCAACATGTGCGGCTCCTGCTCTGTTAGCGCTAATGTGACACCTTAGCTCTGCTGAGACTCTGAGTCCAACAAAAGACCAAAACCAAACATTTGATTTGATCTGACCTGCTAGAGTGAGCCCTAAAGCAAAGACTGTCAATGACTTTAATACTTATCAGTGATTTACTTCTCTCTGTCTGCCCTCTAACTCCTAAATGACCTTGGTAAGCCTTGCCTTCTGGATTTCCCTTCACTCACGTCTTTCTCCCCTCTCGCTTTCCTCGTCCTCTCCTTCGCTCTTTCTCCTCTCTTCTCTCAGTCTGTCTGGGTGTCCTCTCGCTGATAAGAGCCTTCGGTCCCTCATGGCGGCCCACACTCCTGAACTCAAGTATGTCTGCTCTTCACCTTCGTTTTGCTTTTTCACTGTCGTTTCGGCGCACTGCTGCTGACACCGTCCAGCGCTACAGCGCTGCTCTGCTGACGTTAGCTCGACTGCTGTCTCTGCTGCTGCGTCTGTCATTGTGTTTCTGTTCTGCAGATTGGTCTCTGCTCACTTTAACATCACTCAGCTCATGTGAATAAGTGCAAAAAAACATAGAGTCAAAAATGCCTGAATAATTTTTTTTAAATTATTTAATTAATTACATTTTTTTATCTTTATTGAGCAAAAATGCACAAAACAATCAGGTTTTGCATTAAAGAACAACAGATATGACATAATGTGTAGAGAATCAGTTGTGAGACAATTGGAGGTTAAATTTAAGCAAAATGAAAGAAGACATATTATAGGGATAGGTAATAAAATAATACCATTCTTCCAAGTTAAGGAAATGTAACAAGAAAAAAAACACAAACAAAAAAACTAAATAATGGATTAAATAAAACATTAGTCAGAGGTTTTGGGAAAATATTTTATGTATTTAGAAAGAAACATGTTGCTCTTTTTTTCATTAATCAAAATGAAGGATTCACACAGAAATTCCGACAGAAAATTAGTGATATTTGGTATCGAGTAGGGCTGTTTTGATAAATCGGCCCAGATTTCCTTAATTTTGGGAGATCAGTGAAGGGCTCACACTTACATATGAAGCAGATCTTATCCACTGACCTTATCCAAAGTATAAAAATCAGCCACTACTGCTCTGCTGTGAGTGAGGTTTGACCGCCAACCGGGTCATGTCTGCATGTTAGCAATTAACAGTATTCACCCCAGTGTGCCAAACTCAGTGACTTCCTTGCTGTATTTAGAAACATTTCAGACAAAAAAAAAAAAAATCAGCATTGGGCAAATACTGAATATCAATAATTGGCAATCGGCCAGAAAACTGCAGTCGGTGCAGCGCTAGTACAGAGTTTGCAAACCTTTTCTTTATACTGAATAATTACCATTGTCAGAGTTATTGTAATAGATTATATATCTATAATAGTTAATATCCTTGAGTCTCAATGAATGTGCGGATTCAGTCGCAGTGGAGAAAATGAAATTCAAGCTCACTCCAACACGTTTGGGATATGTGATACAAGTAAAACACAAATGTTTTCTCTCACAGTTTCACATTACAACGTGTTACGTCACTAACTGCAATGTGCTTCGTTGGGATTGTTATTTTACTGCATAATGGTGACGTTAAAATGACACCCTATAACACCATCCTCTCCGAAAAACATAGTGATGGGAGTATTATGCTGTGGGGAGGCTTTTGCTTCGTCTGGTATACTGGAGGATCTTCAAGATAAAGGTTGCTTAGATATTATTTTATCAACTAAATCAAATCAATTTGTATGTACATCAATGTGAAAAGCACTTCAGAGTGATTTAATTAAGAAGTGCTAATTGAATGCAGATATATCTAATTATTAATATTTTTTAAGTTTGCTAACAGGTACTTTTATCATTACGCTCTGCCACCACCGGCCCTTTGAGGTCATTCACGATCTTGATATGGCCCGAGATGAACATGAGGTTGACGACCCCGTTTTAAGACAAAGCATTTTTGCCTGTGTTCAAACAGCCTAGTCAAAGTCTGCGACAAAAACCAATTGAGAATCGGTAGCAAGACTTGTTACTGCTTTGCTATTCACAAAGGCTTTCTATTCGATCTGGCTGAATTTGAGTTATCTTCCAAAGAAAAGTGGACAAAACATGTCAGTCTGTAGATGAGCCAATGTGGTAGAGACACAACCCAAAAGGTGGTTCCAGCTGCCTTTTTCTCAACATATGGATTCTTTTACTTCCACTTCATGTTCGTCTGTCACAAAATCTCAATAAATGACTTCCAAATTAGTGACTGCGAAGTGATAAAAATCCAAAACTTGTTTGCAGGGTGCAGTAATGAGGCATCTTCTCTCGTCGTCTCAGCTGAGTTCTGTCACCTTTAGGGAAGGTTTGGAGTTCCTTTCTAAATATGAAACTCTTCCCGTCCCCAGATGCCCCACGCCAGGATGCGACGGTTCGGGTCACATCACAGGAAACTACGCCTCTCACCGAAGGTAACCAACACACCGAGCAAAGAGCTCCTTTAACAAAACACACAACCAGTCAGTCAGTCAGAGAGGCATAGTGACAGCTCATGGTAGAGTTAGACAGGAACCACATCCACATTTCCTCACCTTTCAGGCGTTTTTGATTTTTGTTTTTCGTTTGGTTGGACCTCTATTTTTCGTTTTTACAGAATATCCTTCCTTCTCATGTTCTGTCCCTTGATGCAACAGTCACCTTACCGTAACGTTTTCAACCCTCTGTTATCAACTCCATACTTTCTGTTTTCAGTCTCTCTGGGTGCCCGCGTGCCAAGAAAAGTGGAATTAAAACTCCTACCAAGGACAACCAGGAGGACTCGGAGCTTTTAAAGTTCGTACCGCTCAGAAAGCCATAACGTCTGCTTTAAGCATGACTGACGGTAAAGAGTAAAATGCAATAAAGGACAGAGAGACAGAGAAGCACAGAGAGGACAGTCACTGTGAGTCTTATGTGGAGGTGCTGACCTTGGCCTTTAGTTGAACCAAATAGTAATCGCCCTCACTGATGAAGCACTCCAGCTGCAAACACTGACTCTTAGAGTGATGTAGAGCACAGTGCATGGAGGACACATGTTGCATTTCCACATAAAACATTAAACCTGATAACATGTACTAGTAAAAATACTACAGCAAGAATACATAAAAAAAATTACCTAAAAAATTGAAAGTGCATACCTGTTAAATAACCCCCAAAAATAACTTCTTTTTTTTTTGAGTATTTTTGAGTACAAATCTCCTAAACACTTCTTCTTCTTCTCCTTCTCTCTCTGTCCGACGTCTTTCCGTCCCTCCCAGCAGATGCCCCGTGCCGGGCTGCGACAGCCTGGGCCACATCAGCGGCAAGTACGCCACACACCGCAGCGCCTACGGCTGCCCGCTGGCCGCCCGCAGGCAGAAGGAGAGCCTCCTGAACGGGATGCCCTTCAACTGGAAGGCATTCAAGACAGAGGGTCCCACCTGCCCCACCCCCGGCTGTGACGGCTCCGGACACGCCAACGGCAGCTTCCTCACACATCGCAGGTGAGGTGCACACAGACGAGCCGCTTCATGGTACGACTTGAGCTTAGCTTTGTCTCTCTAGCTGGACTCTCTTAAAGGGGCAGTGTAATGTAAAATCTACTTTTTTTGAGCTTTACTTATAATCAAAACCATATTTGGAGTGTTGCTTTGATTCTTTCATGCATGCTTAATCTCTATGGCAACCATTGAGCTGTGGGAAACGCCTGGGGTCATAGCACCGCCTTCGAGGCGCAGCTCCTCCTCCGAGCTGCAGTTTCCAAGCCTCACAAAGCCGCCCTCCTCCATTACAGCCATTAAAACGATAGATTTTTACATTTAGCATGCCTTTAGTTTTGGTTAAAATTAGCAAAAATACTCTTTTGAAAAAGAAGTTAACAAAATTCATACTGAATATTTTCAGTTCAAATAGTTTTATTTCCATAGTGTCAATTCACAACAAATGTAATCTAAAAATGTATTTTCAATTCACTCACATATAAATTCCAACTGATCGTAGTTATCAAACGTCAAGTTCAGTTTATTTTTCAAGTGAGTTTTAAAAAGGTTTCGATCCAGCAGGTTGCATCCAGAGTCGTTGAATTTACAGCAATCTCTGATACCAAGCATGAACGTGGCAACAGTGGAGAGGAAAACCTCCCTTTAACCTCCAGCAGGACTTGGCTCAGTACAACCAGCCATCTGCCACGACCCAACAGGTTTGAAAAGACAGAGCAGACAGAGACACACAAAGAAACAGAAGAACTGATGTAGGACTATTTTTGATGTTCATGAAAGTAAAAGGTTAATAACAGAAGAGGGAGAACAATCAGTTCATGGTCGATGTTCTCCTTCAGGAAGGAATCGCAGCCAAACGGCGTGCCAGACCAGGTGTAGCTTCCATGGAGAAAAATAACAAATACCTGAAAGAAAACATAAAGTTAACAGTAGAAATAAC
The DNA here is from genome assembly GCF_019740435.1 of Gambusia affinis. Taxonomy (NCBI): domain Eukaryota; kingdom Metazoa; phylum Chordata; class Actinopteri; order Cyprinodontiformes; family Poeciliidae; genus Gambusia; species Gambusia affinis. The sequence continues at coordinate 16,498,598 of NC_057868.1, forward strand.
AGTAAATAATGCCAATTGGAGAGGAGTAGAAGAAGAAAGTGAGAAAAAGTGGTCAGTTGTCCTCCAGTAGCCTAAGACTACATCAGCATAACTCTAGAGATATTTCAGGATAACCTACGCCTGTCAAACTATAAGCTTTATGAAAAAGGATACTTTTAAGCCGAGTCTAGAAAGACATGTGTCTTTATTACTTGATAGGTCAGCTAACGACCCTGTCTGTCTGTCTGTCTCCAGCCTCTCAGGATGTCCTAGGGCCTTGTACGCCAAGAAGAAGGCCAAGTTCCCCTCCGAGGAATATATGAGCACCAAGTTCAGAGCCACTGATGGTATGATGTTTGGACTTAACACCCTAATGCCTTTATGTTACAAAGGAGGGGTTACTGAGAAAACCACAGAACAACACATTATATGGTGTACAATATCTATGTTTGTAGTTGAGTGAATTGATGGGAGAAGGCTGCTTATATTCAGGTTTCCCTCTTTCACTGACATGTTTGCGCTTCTGTTTTAGTTCTGGACAACGATGAGGAGATCAAGCAGCTCAACAGAGAGATAAACGACCTCAACGAGTCCAACAACGAAATGGAGGCCGACATGGTCAACCTGCAAACTCAGGTGGGTGTCACTGTACTGCAGGTGGTTTCTGGTATGTATAATGCATAACATCATATGTAGGTAATCTAATATACATATTGAAAGAGACCCATCAGTATATTTAAATTTAAAGAAAAGCAGCAAATATGAGCATTGCAACTCAAGGCACAGTAACAAGAGAATTCAAAATTGTTTCTGATTAAAGGTTATTATTTATTTCAGAGTAACTTCAGGTTAACAAAAGCAATCAGACACTACAACAACACAAAATATTACCAAGTAATTTTGGCAGAGTCTCTCATGCAACTATCTTAGTGCACTTGAAATAAGACAAAACTAACTTACAAGTAAAATTTCTGCAAGATATAGGAACTTGTTTTTAGTCAACAATTCCTAAAAAATGGATTTTAAAAATGACTTGTTCCGTTGGCAGATTATTTTAATGATAACCAAACATTTTTGCGGCATGTTATAAGTGAAATAATCTGCCAATAGAAGATTAATATTAAGGAATTATTGGCTCCAAACAAGCTCCTATGTCTTGCTTAAAACACACGGAATTTGTGTTTTGTCTTATTTCAAATGTACTAAGATATTTGCAGTAAAAACTAGGCTAAAAAATACATGGAGGAATTTGTGTTTTGCAGTGTACATGTCTGTCTGGGCTCAATATGGAACAATACTGTACATTATTCAGTTGTGGAGAAAGTACTCAAATCAATCAATCAATCAAACTTTATTTGTATAGCACATTTCAGCAGCAAGGCATTTCAAAATGCTTTACATCAAATCAAACACAAAAACACAATGCAACATAGAATCAACAATAAAAACACAACATAGTCAGGTTCCATCAATAAATTTGCAATTGATTACGTTTCAAATACAACTCTAAACAAGTGGGTTTTTAGTTGAGATTTAAAGAAAGTCAGTGTTTCAGCTGTGTTACAGTTTTCTGGAAGTTTGTTCCAGATTTTTGGTGCATAGATGCTGAATGCTGCTTCTCCTCGTTTGGTTCTGGTTCTGGGGATGCAGAGCAGAACCAGAAGACCTGAGAGGTCTGGAAGGTTGATAAAACAATAGCAGATCTTTAATGTATTGTGGTGCTAAACAATGTACTTAAGTAAAAGTACAAATAAACAGACAGAAAGGTACCGTAGTAAAAGTACTAGATTAACATTTTTACTTAAGTAAAAGTAAGAAAGTACTGGCTTTTAAAAATACTAAAAGTATTAAAAGTAAAAGTAATCAGGTATACTTAGGATGTATTACCTAATGGCTAATATAATATAATTAAGTGTACCTGTCATTTTTCATTTTAATACATCAGTAATGTGCCATTTTAATGAGCAATGCTGCAGTATTGCGTTTACTCTCTGTAACTCAGTTTAGATTTAGATTTGTGATTCTATGCATCATAATTTCAGGGATGACCTGCAGGATTAAAGGTCATCAGGCAAAATGAGAGGAATCTAATGAACAATATTCTTAATACCTGCCTAAGCTGTTTTCAAAATCTGACAACCGAGCCTCATCGGAACCCATATTCTAGTTGATTGGCCATGACTGTAAATGTTAATATGAGTGGGAGATCATTTACATGGCGCTGACATTAATTCAGTGACCAGAATGTGGAGGAGTTTTAACGTTACCTGGGACATTCATGGCAGGAGACAATGATGCTTACAAACACAAGGAAAGTGACACTGTTACTTGGATAGTTACGTTTGATGCTTGAACCAGAATATATCAATATATGTTTGAATGCTGATTTTGTGCTGCTTAGTGGCATTAGTGTTAATGTACCCAGTGTAATGAAGACACTTATTCCATAGTGGGTAGTTAATTTTTTTTTTTTTGTGACATATTTGTTTTTCATGGCTTACTTCATCTTTAAGGTAATCATTACTGAAAAATATAACTGATAACAGCTAAAATTTATAGTAGTTGTCATCCATCTCTAATGGATAAATTAGCCACATATACGACGTATTCCGGTAGGATGTTCAGCACAAAAGCAGAAGTGTGTGTAACAGCCTCACCGTCCAACACATCCTCAACTGACAACCGGAGTCTGAAGTTTACAGACATTCACATTGTTTTGTGTTGCCACAATGAGCCAAACGCTGTAGACTTGTCAGACCATGTTTTAACTTGATGCTGACATCCATTCTAGCTGATTCAGACAAAAATAAAACTCACAAAATCCAACCACTCACCCCGGGCATAATAAAACACGTCCTGAGTCACCCTCTTTACCGGCAAAAATACCCCAACATGCAGCCACATCACCGTTTGACCTTTGACCTGAGTAACAAACAAGACATAGCCAGTTCTGTGTTAGACATTATCATGGCTAAATTGTATACCAGTGGCATTTTCGGTGGAGTTATTTGCTACAAAAGTTTTAAAGAGTGTAATAATGATGCTTAAGAGAAGTGCTGTGAATGAAGTGAATTGTATTAATTCACATAGCTCAGTGTCAGTGCATAGACATAAATGATTCTAACCCAGCCACCTCTTATTCTTGATGTCATTGACAAGTTACTAACAATACATCATGGCATTTAGAACCATGTTCCAAAAGAATCAAAAAGAAACAAAAGTTCCTCACCCATACTGCATTAGAATTTAATCAATGAAGCCAGAGTTCTGCCAGCACATCTTTTATGTTAGTTAGCTAGCTGGCTAGCTAGCAAATTAGCTAATAAGACCTTTAAACCTTTAGTCTCGTTTCTTTTAGTGGTTCTTGGTGCAGCGCCACCACAGGACAGGGAGGGTAATACAGGTTTTTCAAAGGGTTTGGTTTGACAGAGCTATGTGAAAGTGAACCACAACAGCTGAAAAGGGAACAAATGTAATTTTGGTCTCCAATCAAACCGAGTCTACCAGTCTATCAGGTGTGAAAACCCCCTCAGTTTACAAATCAAGTATTTACCGTACATGTGCACAGATATATTTACGCTTGCCTCGGCCCAGACTGGATCTGACTGTGTGGCCGTTACTCCGGTCTGAACAGGGTCTCCGATAAAAACAACTTCCTTAAGTGAAAGGGTTTGTAATTTGAAAATATCACTTTGTGTTGTAGATCTCTTCCATGGAAAAAAACCTAAAGAGCATTGAGCACGGGAACAAGATGATCGAAGAGCAGAACGAGGCCCTCTTCATGGAGCTGTCCGGTCTGAGCCGGGCCCTCATCCGCAGCCTGGCTAACATCCGTCTGCCGCACATGGTGAGGCTTCTCACATCACAGGCTGTGTTCCCAGCCTGTGATGTGCACAAATCTTTTTCTAGATTCTGCTAATGCCAAAGGAACACAACTTTGCTGTGTTTACCATTAAATAAGAAATTATATAATAATCACAAGTAAATAAGCTTGTTCATGGATAAGTCATTACAAATCACAAATCATGAGTGTGAGCAGTTATATGAGCAGCTGAGAGACGATGGCCCTCATCGTCTGATAGACGGTCTGCGTCTTATTCAGACGTTGGAGCAAAAAGCCCCGCCTGCTTGAGAGCGGATGTGCATGCGGCATTTTGGGAAAATCATAGTCGGCGATTTTACAGAAGAGCTATGGATTCAACGCGACTTTTTATGAACTCTGTAATGCCACTAGAAATCTGGTGGAGCCAGCTGCATATTGTCTGAAAAGAAAAAAAAATCACCCTCCTACTACGTCCTGTTGTCTTCTTTGGCGTTTTCACTAGTAGTAACATCCAGCTAGTGATCACATGACTCATGTGGGGTGAAAAAGGAGTTTCCACTGCAACACTGTCAAATTATGTCTATTTTGATATGATTGAAAAACCACCTTCCTGTAACGCAAAAACCTTTTTTTGAAAAATATGAGGGTTTCCTTCAAAATTGGCATGTTTCCATTAAGCTGAATTCTTTTCGTATTTTAGATTTGTGCAATTTTACGGTGAATAGAAATGCACATACTGTTCCATCTCACTTATCTCAATCTATCTTGCATGGCAGCAGGAGCCAATCACCGAGCAGAACTTTGACAACTACGTCAGCACCCTGACCGACATGTACACCAACAAGGAGTGCTTCCAGAGCCCGGAAAACAAGGCCTTACTAGAGAGTATCAACAAGGCTGTGAAGGGCATCAAAGTGTGAGGCTCGGCACGGGAGGGAATCTGAAACGGCTGCTGACGCTGGAGAGCTGGATGCAGGGGGGGATGGGAGGGAGTTGGAGAGATGCTGAAACGCTCAACGATATATTTAAATATGATTCAAAAACAAAAAGGGAATTCAGGTTACTTGAATAAACGGCAAATCTTCAAATAAAATCAACCCAGGGAGCACCTCTGTTGAAGAAAAAGTGACCAAAATGCACATCATGCTGCTTCTGAGATTCAGAGGAGGAAACCTTCAAGTCAGAGTGTTTGGAAAAGCAGGAATAATGTTTGTAGGAACTAGATCCGAGGGGCTTCGACGTGCGGTACGTTTACCTGCTGAGTCTGCTTCCAACGGGGCCGGAACAGCGGAACGAGGAGGCAGGATCTGCTTCCAGACCACGGGACTTTCACCGCTGTCCTGTAGCATTGGCTGGGAGGGGAGGAGGGGGCGCTCACCAAGCTGTGTGATCCACATCCACTCACCCATACACACCCACACACACACACACACACGCACACACTTCTCACACACATCCCAGCAAAATGAGACACACGCTCACCTGAATGTGTGTCTGCAGCGGTGAGGCAGATCTCAGAGCAGCCTGGATACTCAGCAGACCAAACCCTCTTTGTGTTTTTTTACTGGAATGATGATAGGAGTAGTGTGCACACATCTCAGCTTCGGTTAGTCATATTAATAGTATTTATCAACATAGGAATTGCACTTCATTTCAATGAATAGTTTTGTGGTACGATAATTATTGTTATATATGAATTATTTAAACTTGTGAACTTTTAAATTGTAACTTATTGCCCTTTATGTTATTGAGGTTTATTTATTTAAAGCAATCTATTTATTACTAACTTTGTTTTGTAAAACAAACCAACAAAAAAAAATGCAACTTTACTGATAACCGATCTGCAGATGTCTTAAGAATCTATAACGACAGAGGAGGCGTATTTTTTATTTATTTATTTTATTTTTTACTTTTTACGTTCAGATGTTTTATAAGGAATCAAAATTCTTTTGATAATTTTACAAGAAAATGATCTTTTTTGGGGGTTTTTTGTTTGGGTTTTTTTTCTTGTTTTCCTCCGTTTTGTTTGTGCTTTTTTCTGTTGCTGCTACAAAACCCCCCACGGGCGAGAGGGAAAAAAGAAAAAGAAAAACAATGTATTTATTATTTATTTAACGCGAAAGAAGTCGACTGATGTGTATTTATTTTGTTTTTTATTTATGTGCGTGTTGTGACGGTTGAGTCTGAGTAGTTAAAAAAAAAAAAGATTTAAAAAAAAAATCCACTGCTAATACTTAAATAAAGGAACGACATTAATACCAGTACTGTTTGATTGCTTAGGCGTGTACTTAGACAAACCAGCAGCTGATTGTAAACCCAACAGAAGCACTCACTTCTCTGTTACTGTCACATATCTGTGTTTTAATTTGCTTTCTGTCAGGTGCAGAAAAAAAAAAGCTTAAAAAGAAAAAAAAAGTATTTTGTACCTCTCCCAAGCTCTTTGTAGCGGCCAGCACTGGCTCACCCAGAACCTCTACGATGCACTGAGGCTGCGTGGCGAGTTGTTCTCTGATCGTCCGTAAAACTGTTCCACACAGAGCGCTTTTCCGGCCGTGTTTCAGCCTGGATGCATGACGATTCCTAAAAAACACTGCGACATATCCAAACCCTTGAGGATACGATAAGGTCCTTTCTATCTTTGACTAACTTCAAACATACACACCCTTGTAGCCTTACTCTAGATTTTACTTCTTTTTTTTTCGATGCACAAAGTGCCACTGATTAAAAAGAAAAGAAAAAGAGCAAAAACAAATGAAGAAAAAAAAAGGAGAGCTTACTTTTTTCCTGATTCTCTGCATCTCTGCAATGTAAGAATGTCTGGTTGCCCAGGACGACCACGGCATCGGGAGAGAACGCGGATTGTTTCAAAATGCCTTTATTTCTCTGCCAAGATGGCCATAAGTACACTATATATACATTCTGTACAAATAGATTTTAAAGATGCTATATATATGAATATAAACATACATATATTTTTCCAGTGTAATTGTTGACTTCTTCTTCTTCTTCTCTTGTATTATCAGAAGCTGTTCAGGCGAGACGTTAAGGGTGCGTCGTGGTGAGGAGGCGGTTGCTCCTTCTTTAATATCACTTAGACCTGCTCAACTGTGGCTTTAAACATTCAGTCAAGCTGAAGTCGTTGATGGTAGTGGAACAGTACTTTTGGATCCCGTCAGTTTCCGTTTCCCCCTCCCCCGTCTCGTTTTTTTCTTCTTCTTCTTCTTCTTTTCGTCCACCTGTCTTGTCTTTGGCCTGAAGGTGTGCTAAACATCAGCTGCATGTTTACGGCTGAACCTGAATCCTAAGTGTCAGTGTGAGTTCATGTATTAGTGGAAAAAAAGACGATGCCTCTGAATAATGTTCTGCACATTGTGTTCAGCGACGTTGTGCAGTTTCTGAATATTCTTCTTCTTGTGTGTTGTTCATGGTAAAGGCCTGCTCGCTCCGAGCTCTTTTATGTTGAAACAAACCAGTAGGAGACGTTAGTGTGACCTGCCTTTGGGGTGAAACTCTTCCCATGTGTGACTCTGATGTCCAAGGCATGTTGTAAATGTGCTCTTAGCCAGCGTAGAATGTGCACTTTCTGAACATCTCGTCGAAGATGCCAGCAGTTGAAGTCGGACAGATCTGAGATCAGGAAATTTCCTGTGTTTTCTCTGAAGAGTTCCATGAAATTATTATTATTACTTCTTATGTTCTAGCGGCCTTTATTTAACAGTGGTCAGACAGGAAAAGCGCGTTGTGAGAGAAGACATGCGGCAACAGGCTGAGACTCGAATCTGTAACGGCCGCGAGAACTAAAGGTCTCCGCAAATGGGTCGCGCACTCTACCCCTGCGCCATCGCCGCAATTTCATGAGTTTCATGAAATTAAAGGATTTTCTTTTTTCAAATTCTGGGAAACCAAAAGAGAGATTGACGGGAAGGAGTTGCTTGGTTCTCGGGTGACCTGCGGCAGAGCGGAGCATAGCCACAGGTCGAGCAGTCAGCTGAGGCTAGAGGCGATAGCAGCGGCTGGATCAAGGCCTCGTGTGAAATGAGATGAGCGCGTGGGAGTGGAAAATTGATTTGCCGGGCTGCACAACCTCCCCTTTTGTTGTCGGAGGAGGCGTTTGTTGCATAAATATGTGGACGTCACTCAAGAGAATGTTGAAGCTTTTTCTGACTTTTTAGCCCTCCTCCCAACCCCTCACTCCAACCCCCCCGGTCGCTCCAGCCCCTCTTTACCCCCTCCTGGGTCTTCTTTGCGTCTTTCCTCAAGAAAGATTGCTTGGATGCATTTGGTTAACAAAGTAGTGTATTTTTCCTCTTGAAATGCACAAGAATTCTACCCCGAGAGTGTTAAGACTGTGAATATTCTCCTAACCTATTTGATATGGCATGACCCCTTTTAAACTGCTTGATGAAATTGTCTACTGAGATATGTAAATGAAGAACACTGAGGCCATGAAAGCAGAGCGTTTTAAGAAAAATGAAAAAATAAAAAAATGAGAAAAAGTCAGTAAAGAAAGCGAACTCAGCCCACGGTCGGTCCTGCACCCACACACTGTATGTTTTCCTATTTACATAGAAGTACCGAGTGATGGAGTCAGTTTTATTGTTCTGATCCGAAAAAGAGCGTTTAACAAGACGGGGCTCAGTTTTTACCCCCCCACGTCCCCCCCTCTCTCAATTTTATTTGATGTAACGACACTTTTCAGGGAATTCAGTCAACACCAAAATCCAAATGTGAGTGTGAAGGGGAGATATATAAGGAGAGACAGAAAGAGAGAGAGAGAGAAAAAAAAACTGAGTGGCACTTTTTCATCAGGCTGTCCAAAATATAACAAAACCAAAAGAAACCCCCATTTTTTCCCACCTCCCCAGCCGTAGTTCTCAGATATGTGTGGTCTTATCATGTGTGCCTTTCTCCCTCCACTCATGTCAACATATGGTATGTTTACACCCATTCAATTACTGCTGAAAATCCTCGGTCCTGATCCAGATGTCTGACTTTCAGGGGGAAACGGGTGGGGGTGGGTTAACGGTTTTACTCTGTGGAATAAAGCGTGTTGTCTTCTGTCCGCTGCAGACAGAGAGCACTCTGAGTAACAGGGGGAAACTCAAAGCTTTTGTCTCTCTGAAGAAACTGTGATCTCATTCTGTCGATTCAGGTACCAAAAACTGCACGGACATTTTCTGTGAAGGGATCTGAAGCTTGGCGGTCATCTCTAGATAATGCATCAGAGTGCAGGGCATTATTTTGACATAAGTGGAAAGAGTCTCTGTACATATTTGTATCCAGACAAAAAAAAAAACAGTGTTACTTGTTGTTGTATCGAAGTTGAAAATGGTTTCGAAACTAATAACGATTCTAAAAATGAAGAATAGTTTGTGACAAAAAAAAACAACAAAAACTCCACAGCCAAGGGTTGTCCTGCTAGCACATTTTTACAGAGATGAGCTATTTTTACTGGTGATTTTCTAGACACTGATGTTGAAATCCTTTAAAAAAAAAATAAAAAAAATAGTACAAAACTTCCAGAAGTACAAGCACTTCCATTACTATAGAATGTGTGATCATTTTAGTTACTTTTGTAGATGTGGCTGTTCCTTTGCTACTGCACCGTTTTGTAAAGTGGGACAGGCCTTGGCTGTGTGTTCTTAGGGATTCATGCTTTTGTTTAACCTTTTTTGGGGGTGGGGGGTTGTAACACTGTAGATTGGCCAAGTTTGTGGATGTGTGTTTGTGTACTTGTAAACATGTTCCCTGTTTCTGTGTCAGTGTTATAAAGCAGAGAATTGACGTCAGTTATTGTGAGGGTATGAACCATTTTAAATGTTCTCTATGAAAAAAACAAAAACAAATAAAGAGTCATAGAACAGAGCATTTGTGTTTGCGACTGATTCATATATCTATGTACACGATTTGCGCTATAAATGTATAGACTCTTCTGTACACACAAACGCCCTTGAAGGACATTACAGATTCAATACAAAGGATTTCATATGATGTTGACTTGCTGTTAAGCTGGTAAAGACATATTTTTAGAGGCTGTAAGGGGTGTGAATACTTGTCATTAGCGACAGTATCAGCAAGAGATATTGTGATACAGTAGTTGGCATTAGTACTCACCGGTAGATCAGTGTCTATTAAAGACATATACACAGAGTATGAAAAAATACATCTGAACTGACAACATAATGCTTCAATATTGATCTAATTGGGACAGGAACAGATCCTGTCATCATATGAACTAACTGGTCATTGTGATTTTGTTGACCTATCATTGTGCTATATAAAGCTGGCCCTTACTGTGAAATCCTTGCCTTTTCCCTGCTAAACTGAGCCTTTGAGTGAGCATTTATGACCAGTCTTCAATGCCTGAGTAAAATTGGCAACAGAGAAGAATCAGCTTTTCTAGCACAAAGTTCTAGAAAACGTCAAATCTTTTGAACTAGACAGTGTTGAGCCTCCAGCCAGGAAGGAACTACAAAGGGCAAGGAGGCTGGTATGAGAACTATTAATCCCACAATGCACTGCGATAACCTCCTTTCAGTTTTAGCAGGAAAAGGCAGAGTTTCGCTCTGCCTTTACATTGTGACATTATATAAAGAAAGAGGAGCCACTAATGGAAGTCAGTCTCTAATCTGCAGTGACTGACCCATGGGGGAGGACGTCTTCCTGAATCAGAAAGACCAACTCCCCTAAGGTGGAATGCTGCTTACTACAAGTCCTGGACCTGAACTATATATGATAATGTTTGCATATCCAGTATTTCTATTCCTAAATCTATTGCTGTAGAAATAAGTCCTGACCCTGCCTTATTCATAATTCTGCTGAAGTAATCTTGGAATTATAGATTTTCTGAAAAGAGATAACTCCCATCGCCGCACCGCTGCTTGCTGCCATTGAGCTGAGGAAAAAGAACCTCAATCCCAATATCTGAAACATCATTTTACATGGTTAAATGCTGGATTTTGTACACCTGTACTTGTATGGCTCAATCCCAAACCTATAAATGTCCTGTTTGCAACAAACTATTTGGTGGGGAGACTTGTGATAGATTAGCGACCTGTGTGAGTGTACTCTTACCCCTTGACCACTGGAGATAGACACCGGCACCCCTGGTGACCCTACTAGGGATAAGCATGTAAAATGATGGACTGACTGACTGATTGATTGATTGATTCAGGGGAGACAGCAAACATGTGGAAGAAGTTGCTCTGGTCAGATGAGACCAAAATCAAACTTCTTGGCATTCATGCAAAACTGTGATGTAAAACTGTGTCTGCACATCACCCTGAGCACCCGGACCATCACTCAGTGGAAGCATTTTCTTTAGTGCAGATATGGAAGTTGGTCAGATTAGTCTGGAAGACGGATGGAGCCCATTGACTGTTTTTCTGTGGGCCCTTGACATTCCTATGACTTTCCTAAAAGCAGGTAAATGTCACTCCACAAACCTTTAGTCCTTATGATGTTCATCAGTTCTATTGTGCACATTCATTTCTTATTGAGAACAGGAAACATTTTTTACAACACATTTTTAAAACAAACACCAGTCCCCATTATATGAACTGCACATTATGCTGAGTAACGTTAGTCTCTATTTTATAATTTGTCATAAACTAATTTAACAGGTTCTTAACTAAACCCACCCTTTAGCTGTGAGTGTAGTGAACCTTCAGTTTACAGTTGAGGGGCCAGTTTGGTTAAGAATTTGTTAAATTAGTTTATGACGAATTATAAAATAGAGACTAACTAACTACCGGTACTGTAACATCATTTTACATATTGACTAATGTTGCTCAGCATAATGTGCAGCCCATGGAATGGGTTCTGATGCTTGATTTTAAAATTTGTAGGAAAAGAAAAAATTCACCCATTCACCCATTGTAAAAGGTTAATGAAAGTAAGAGAAACCAAACACATTATATGCCTGACTGCTGAAAAATTATAAACATAGTAGTTTTGCCTCTATACGGATTCAAGACATACAATGACTTTCACAAATTGTCCACTGACATCTGGTGGACGATTTGTGAATTTATATGCATTTGCTAAACATGGTTTTTGCTTGTCTTTCAGCTCGTTTTGTCAAGAGTGTTTAAAACAATATCAAACCTTTAGTTATGTGAGTTTCTGTACATTTTTAATTCAACACAAACACGGAACAGGAGGGTATCATAAAATCCAGCACACTTTAATATCACTGAACGTAGATCTGCATGTTAGGAAGGTTAGTTAAGCTATGAGGCATTTCATTTTCTTACATTCAAGGCAGGTTTATTTGCACAGCATATTTCAGCACCAAGGCAATTTAAAGTGATGTACACGATGCGATCATAACACAATAAATAAACGAAACATCTCAAAAAAATGTTTGAGACTGAAACTGTATAAAGTTCTAATGTATGTTTATTTATAGCATGTATCTTTCACTTTGCTTTATACGCGTGGCAACCATATTGTATTTTTGCTAAAAGGCTTCCAGAAGAAAAAACAACAAAGAGCCTCACAAAGAGAAAACCATAGTCACAGTAAATTATAGTGGTGGCAGCATCATGCTGTGGGGTTACTTTTCTTCAGATGAACAATGTTCTCAATGTTTTTCAGTGAGAAACATCCAGGTATGCTGGATGTTTTTGTTATATCTTATCAATATTTATACAGAACAAACATGACAAGTCCAGATGAAATACGAGAATATTTTGCAGCATCTGGGAAGTATGTGGATAAAATGTTAATTACAAAGTACAAATAACTTTTGTCTATCGTCCTGAATTAGTTTTAACTACAATTAGCTTCTTGTTTGAATGTTGATGCTTTTATTTAGAAGGGATAGCTTCTCGTTTAACTGTGAGAGTAAATGCTTAACGGCAATCAGAAATCATAAGATAACGTGCAATAGAGCTTATGAAATGTATCTTGTTATTAGCAGCACCCTTGAAAGAGACTAAAGTTATATTTATGATGTAAATAAATACTTGTTTTACATATTGTGTGATTTAAACCGTGCATTTGTTTAATTATATATGCCAAAACTAAAATGAATTTAAGTTGTTAACGTAATTTTAGCGTTAAAATTGAGCAGTAGTGTCATCATACAGGGGCCTGGGCATGTCCTATTAGCCGTTGGTCTAATCCACTCAACACACATAACAGTCTATTAAAGACCTTTTTGTCAAACTTCAGAAACAGTCAAACAGCAACAATGCCTACATGGATAATTATAAGGTTGACAATGGTATATTCTAACTTCATAGTGATAAAATAATTATGGTACTTGACTGAATAACAGTGTTTGACTGCATTGAAATACCACGAAATTAATCATTGGCGTTTTAATGCCAATATATATATATATATATATATATATATATATATATATATATATATATATATATATATATATATATATATATATATATAAACACCAGACAAGACACCAGACAAGACCCAAGGTGTAGGTTGTGCAAGGAGGCCCCTGAGACAGTCCAACACATAACAGCAGGGTGCAAGATACTGGCAGGGAAAGAATACATGGAACGACACAACCAAGTGGCAGGCATAGTGTACAGAAACATCTGTGCAGAATATGGACTGGAACCCCCAAGATCAAAGTGGGAAACACCCCCGAAGGTAGTGGAGAATGACCGAGCTAAGATCCTGTGGGACTTCCAGATCCAGACAGACAAAATGGTGAGGGCGAACCAACCAGACATAGTCGTGGTGGATAAACAACAGAGGAAAGCCGTTGTGGTGGATGTGGCAATACCAAGTGACTGCAACATCAGGAAAAAGGAGCATGAAAAACTAGAGAAATACCAGGGCCTAAGGGAGGAACTGGAGAGGGCCTGGAAGGTGAAGACCACAGTGGTGCCTGTGGTCGGACCCTCGGGCAGTCACCCCAAACTGGAACAGTGGCTACAACAGATCCCAGGAACAACATCAGACATCTCAGTCCAGAAATGTGCAGTCCTAGGCACAGCCAAGATACTGCACAGAACCCTCAAGCTCCCAGGCCTCTGGTAGAGGACCCGAGCTAAGAGGAAGAAGAATCACCACCCGCGGTGGGTGAGAAGGGAATTATTATTATATATATATATATATATATATATATATATATATGTATATGTATATGTATATATGTATGCGTGTTGCAAAACAACAACATAAATACATTCCTTTATCTTTAGCTGAAGCCGTTCATGGAAAAAAGGGCCTTTCCCGACCTGATCTGAACCACTACATCTCAGCTTTGTGAAACTAGGCCATCTTTTCTACGTGCTTGGTGTGTGACGTCATCACGTCAGATGGCCGAATGTTTACATCCAGCAGTGGTGCGTTGACTGGATCCCCCACCACCACCACCGTCAACAACAAGAAGAAGAATAGGCCGACGAGAAGGTAGGCAGCTGAGACAGAGAGCGTTTCCCCAGCCGGCACCCCGCTAACTGGGCCCGAACCGCGGCTGCTGGGAGCTCTTCTCCCCCGCTGCGGCCAGCTAAGGTCCGCGCGTCGTCTCGGTGTTTTCCTCCTTTTCTCTGGAGGACATAATGCAGCTGCATGAAGGTGTTACTGGCTGTTTTACTGCTGTTTGGGTGAAAAATAGCGCTACAGCACTCTCTGGTACTGGTGTGGGGATGTTTAAACTGGATGGTTAAGGGTGGCGCTAATGGCCGAAGCGCTAGTAGCAGCTTTGGTGAATTAAAACCTGCGGCGCCCCGTCACAGAAACTCTCCAGAAAAACAAAAAAAACAAAAAACATCTACTGAAGCGCCAGGGTATTACCGAGCTCTGATGATTGGCATTCATATAAAGGGTGCACTAAAACAACAAGCAATGATTTAGAGCGCCATCCTCTGGTCATTTTCTACTGGATCCACCTCCTTTTGATGGGGGACCCCTTGTTTGTTTCTCAGCATCCCTTTCAAGTCGACTCATCAAAGACTATCAGCAGCAGTAACATGGAGCTAAGCAGCTGCTTCGTTCGTTTACAGCCTCCTGATGGGGCCCTCCGTTTGGTCTGGACTGATCTGGTCTCTGGAGCCCACCCAGCCTCATGGTGGTGGTGCTGACCTTGTCAATCAATACTGTTAATGTGTCATCAAGTTAGGCAGGAATACACCAATGTTAGATAAGGAATGTTTATTTCTTTATTCTGACCAAGAAATTGAATTTACTTGATTTTCTAATAATTTTACTGCTTGAAACCCATAAACACCTCTTTAACACATGGATCAGTTCGAAAACAGGCCTACAAGATAAACCACAGGACCCCTGGTAGCATACTGTACATGAGGTGCTATTACACAACAACAGGTAGGATTGCACAGATTGCAGTTTCCTGGCCGGTCAATCATCTTTAAAAAAAACCAAACCTGCTGATTCCAATTTTGGCTGATGCTGATTTTTGTTATTTTGTTTTGTTTTGTTTTTTGTCTGAAAACGGCACTAAATATCAAGACAAAGTTGGTAAGTTGGCCACAGTGGATGATTATTGTTAGCTGCACACATTCAGACATGACATGGTGGGCAGGTCTGTCCATCCGTTCTCTGTCACGGCAGAGCAAAAGGGGACAGTGTTTGATTTTAAGACCTTTGCAGTGGTACAGAAGATGGGTTACTATAGTAAGTATCGACCAATCAGTTTATTGGTACAACCCCACTAATAACAACCGTGCACACACGCTTGGAGTGTTACCAGTAAACCTAACAAGAACAGTTTTTTGTTCTTATTGGCTGCAGCTGTGCAGCCAATAAACACACACACACACACACGCACACACACACAAACCCACATTACTTTAAGGTAACATGAAATGATGAAAGATGAAATTTGTCAATGTGGAATTACCAAACTGTCAAAGTGAGATTTAAATACCCAAATAAAATAAAAATGCAGGATTTCTGTTCTTTTTGCCTCTTTTAAATTGTTTTGTTGTGTTTTGTTTGACTAATTTTCACCTTATTTTTGGTATTTTTCATGGGGACACTGATCTACACAGCATAGTGTTGTTGGCTCACTGCCTCTCCGTTTATTCCCTTGTTTATCCCCAAGCACCAAAGAGACAAAACCGACAGTGTATTGAGTGGGTGGCAGAACTCAATAAAAATGCAGTAAAAAGGCCGTTGAAGTTTTCATCCAGGCCCGTTCTCATGAACTCAATATTGTGTCTCGTCTGGATTGTGAATTTTATTGCCACACTCCTAGTCGTAGAGGGCGACCCCAATTCAGACAGAGAGAGGTTGCATTGAGTCTGGCCTGGGAATAACTTAAAACAACTGAGCAAAACACAAAGCAAAAACCGAGACAATACACTGTAAAATGTAATAAGTTCACTTTACTTAAAAAAAGTTAGGAAACCGATTGCCTCAAAATCTTCAAGTAAAGTAGCTAATTCATTTTAAGGTGTTATTGCTAAAAATAACTATGTTTAGACCACTCAGATAAAAGCAGTAAACCTGAGTACCGTTAACTCAAAATCATTAATTGGGTTAACTGTAAAATATTCATTCAGACAACTCATGCAATGGCAGTAAACTTGAGTGCCGTTAACTCAAAATCATTAGTAAAGTTGACTATAAAATGTCAATTATGACTACTTCAAATTGTGAGTTATGTCAATTAAGCAGTACTCATAAAAATAAGTTATACTTACACGTTTAAGAGTTCACATTACTTGCAAAATATCAGGAAACCGATTGCCTTGATATGTTCAAGTAAGATGAACCAAAAGTGTTAAGTTATTGGAACGAAGAGCCAACAGACAACAGTTTGAATGGAAAAAATGTTTAATAATTAAACAAGTTTACCTTAAATACAAGGTTCTCAAGTGTGGTTACATACACACTAACCTGGAAACAAAGTTTTCCATAGACTTTTTTAGGGAAAAAAAATGACATGACTTTTTTTCTAGGGTAGCCTTCAATCTAATATTGAATCCTTCAAATGGCCCTCAGTCTTTAAAACTTTGAGAATCCCTGCTTAAATGTCTTTGTTGACTGGTGTGAAACAAAAACTCAATTCTCAATACTAGAGCCCAACATTTATCATAACATTGATAAAGTAAATAATGAAGTAGTGAAGTGAAGTAATGTTTCTCCTCATTAACATAAAACCATTTAGTAGTCTGCAAATGCAATGATGCTCTCTCCAACAAAAAAAGAATCAAACAAGAAATAAAAATCACTTTTCCAATAAGGGTAAAGGTATCAACATTGATCCATAATGTCACATCACATTCACTCATTGCATCAGAAGATTTTTGAGTGATTGTATTTTTGGTTTTAGGGATTTATGTCCAAGTGACAGAAGCACCCTTTGGATGAAGTCAAAGGTGTACTTCAGTTGTTGAGGGTACTCCAAATTCAGAGAATAAATAAGTCCAAAGAGCAAACACATGGCATGTGGAAGATTCCCAAGATCATTCATGACAAGACTTCCTTCCAAAATGATGGCAGTACTTGAAGACTGGAGGTGCAGTGAGTCAGTGGAGGCCTGCCTGTCCTCAGGAATGATGGTCAGGATCCCAATGGGGGTGTGAGACACATCTGGGTCTTCGCAGTCCTAACAACAATAGAAGCAACACCACAATTACATATCAAAGTAACACTTCTTTAGGGTGACCAGACGTCCTCTTTTTCCCGGACATGTCCTACTTTTCAGACCTAAAAAAATGTCTGGGGGGAATTTAAAAATCCTCCGGGATTTT
Organism: Gambusia affinis; assembly: GCF_019740435.1. NCBI lineage: Eukaryota > Metazoa > Chordata > Actinopteri > Cyprinodontiformes > Poeciliidae > Gambusia > Gambusia affinis. The sequence goes on from NC_057868.1 coordinate 16,516,100, forward strand.
GGTCAACTGCCTCAAAACACATTATATAGCTTACAGTGCATTGTGATTACATTGCCACTCCGTTCCACTACTCCATTCCAGATTTTTTTTGTATGGCAAAGAAATCGGTAGCACGTGTGTACATGTTCTACCGATTTCTTGTGCTACCGCTGGTTCTACCCCCCCACCCGCCGTCTCCCCCATCTCCACCCCCCGTTGGCGCATGTGTGTCCGCCGATTCAACCCCCCCGTCAACAAAAAAAGAAGTGTCCTCCTTTTCAGAAACCCAAATCTGGTGACCCTACACTTCTTCATCATGGCTGCTTCTCCTACAGTTTACAGCTGTCCCACCTATGGCAGTCTACTCATCATAAGCCTTCTATAACAGTACAGCGGCTTTTTTAACCCGCCAACATCTTTATCCTTATCCCTTTTCCTTTTTTGTTTTATGCGCCGGACAGCTTTTTTGCTCTGCCGCTCCATCTTGTTGCCACTAAATAAACATGATATTTTCGACTAACGTTAGTCCCAGGCATCGCTAAATCATTACACATAAAGTTAACCTCAAAACCTGGACTTACGGATGAATTATACGGCCGAGATAACGAATATAAGTTTGCTAAAAAACAGTGGGACTTACCGTGACAAAACTTAGCTGCAGCAACCGCCCGTATTGTTGACAGTTTGGCGCTTTTTCAAACACGCGTCACTCGTCAGTGTCCAATGCGCATGTGCGTTCAACGAGCTGCGAATGATGCCGAGTTTTCTGCTGGTTATGCAGATGCGTTTTGCTCACTCATAACTCCAAGTTCGGGTTACTTGCTGCTGATGAGTTTGATTACTTGCCTCAGTAGAAAGTTGTCTTTGCTAAGTTTAAGTTAGTATAGTCAACAGAGTAGGCTGGAATGAGTTCAGGTCACTTTTCTTTTTGAGTACACTTTACTTTTACATTTTACAGTGTAGGTTAGGACCATATATGACCTGAGAGAAACTCTATCTCTGTCTGCTGTCACAAAGCAAGTTCCAGCAGTCAGTGGTACCAGAATCCTCTTTTTTTCTCATTGAAGGCTGTTCTTCTTGGAGAAACCCAGAGCTTCCTGAAGTCCCGTCGGGTTTGTTGTGGTGCTTGTCCTCCAGTCAGGATGGGAGGAGCTGTTAGTGCCGGCGAGGACAACGACGACCTGATCGACAACCTGAAGGAGGCTTACTACATCCGCACAGATTTGGTGGAGCGAGCTTTCAGGGCCATCGACCGGGCCGACTACTACTTGGATGAATACCGGGACAACGCCTACAAGGTGAGGAGCGACTCTCACAACCAGCCAGCGCCGGTCCGGAGAAGTCCCCCCTTCCTCAGCGTAGCTTTCTGTTCTGGACAGGACCTCGCCTGGCGCCATGGGAACATCCATCTGTCTGCGCCGTGCATCTACTCCGAGGTGATGGAGGCTTTGGAGCTGCATCCCGGCCTCTCCTTCCTCAACCTGGGCAGCGGGACCGGCTACCTCAGCACCATGGTCGGGCTCATTCTGGGTAGGCCAGTACAGATCCAAGTCCTGTCTGCTTTTCACAGACGTCTTCAGATGACTCCCATCACGTTGTTTGTTTTTCAGGACCGTTCGGGGTGAATCATGGAGTAGAGCTGCATGCAGATGTGATCGAGTACGCCTACCAGAAGCTGGACTCCTTCATCAAAACCAGTGATAGTTTCGACAAGTAGGTCCAGGCGGATCTGTGACATTTACTGTTTGGTTTTTTTTTAAATTACAGTCAAATAAAAGAAAATAAAGATGCATTATATTCATTTGTTTGGTATGTAACATGGAGGAATTTTGCCTCAGTAATCTTTATGTAAGCTCTCTTCCTAAAGCATTTCTCTCAGTGAGGTTGAGGTCTGAGTCTTGATCAGGTCTTTGCAGCATTTTGATTCTTGTCCTTTCTCCGGTGTCTACTTGTAGATGTGCTTGTTCCATTGATTGTCTGTTTGTTTTTTGGTTTTTGGGTGGGTTTTTTTCCCCAGAAATGAATAGACTTTTACTCCTTTTTGTTCATTTTTTTTCTCAGGTTTGAGTTCTGTGAGCCATCCTTCGTGGTGGGAAATTGCCTGGAGATTCCTCCCGAGAGCCGCCACTATGACAGGGTCTACTGTGGCGCCGGGGTGCAGAAGGAACACGAGGAGTACATGAAGAATCTGCTGAAGGTGGGGGGCATCCTGGTGATGCCTCTGGAGGAGAAGGTCAGCCCTCAGCATCATCGTCTCCATGACACTTTCTGTTTCGGTCGTCTCCTATGTTTTTTTTTTTTTTTTTTTTTTTTTTATTATCTAGCAAGTTAAAGTTGCACTTTTTCTAACTTGTGACTAGTGACTAACTTGTGACTTGGGAAGTCACATTTTCATTCTTAATCTGTAACATTACAACTCAAAAAGATAAAATATTCACATTTTGTCAATTTGCTGCCACTAATCTCAGTGTTTTTCATTAGGAGGTTGTGTAATAAACCAACATGTGGCATCATCGGTGAAGGGGAAAGTCAAAATATTTTTCCTACTTTTTTTTAACAAATAACCCAGTAAGTGAGGCCTGCATCGGTTCTCAGTCTCCTGTACTCTGATGCCTCTAAATACAGCTAGTTGCCTCAGAAGGTATTTGGTAAATGGAGCCCACCTGTTTGTAATTAAGTTCTAAGTCCAGCTGCTCTGTTTCTGGTCTCAAGAGGTTTTCATGTCAGAGAACATTAGAGTACTAGCAGCATTAGACTGGAAGTCTTTCAGTCTTCCATAAAAGCCTACAAGAACTTTTTGAAGAAGTTTTCCAGTTTTGTTTAGTTTTTTTGGAGAAGTTTTAAATAGGCTTGGGTTATAATACAATATCCCAGTGTTTGCTATTATTCCATAATTAAAACTGTTCATACTTGTATTTCTCCCAAAAGAACAAAGACAAAATCTCCACGTCTTTAGTCAGGTACCGTTGTTTCAACAACGGAGTTTTGTTTTTTTAAGTCTTCCAGTAGATTTTAGGGATGTGCTGAATTGTAACACAAAATTTTGAAAATGGCATATCTAAAACTATCGACCCTGCTGACATTTAGTGGTGAATAGTGATTCTCTGTCTGTAGTTCTCTTGAGGTAAGTGAATCTATGTTTCTTGGTCTTTGAGCGAAGACGCTGCCACAGATTCTCAATGTGATTGAGATCTGGGCTCTGTGAGAACTCCGGGACCCGGATTTCTGTGTCCAACCAGGTCTTTTTACATTGTTTTAAAGACCTGGGGGTGATTTAAAGCAAGACTTGTTGCAGATTTCTTTAGGTTGTCTTTCCAAATGCATCCTGCTCCTTGTTTCATGATCCCATGAACATGAACAAGATTCCCAGTGCCTGAAGCAGCTGACGTTCCCACCACCACGTTCAACAATTCAGACTGTTTAGAAGATCTCTCCCTTTCTTCTCCTCACCTAGCAATGTCTGATCAGACCAAAGATCAGACTTCCAAACCAACACCGTGTTCCAGCTGTGATGGTTTGGACTTTAGTCAGGTGTTGATGAGCAAATTCAGTTTTTTCTTGAAGTTTTCCACGATGAAGAGTTTTATCAACTCTCTTCCTTGGCACACCGACTCTTCTAGAGACCAGCTGAACAACAAACACCTTGTTGATGTCTCTGATCATTTTCCTCTCCAAACCTTTTGAAATCTTGTGTTTGATTAATCTGCCTCTTGCCAAAAGTGTCAGAGTTGTCCAAGTGTCCACGTGCCACTTGCTCCGCTAACCAGAGTTCCTTATGTTTGGCTCAGTGCTGATTTATTACTCGGGATTGCTTTTGAAAACCTACACGGTCATGAGGTCACCGGCGCCCTCATGGACCCATCGACTCACATGTCAGCATTTTGAGGGTGACAGTTAAGGGGTTAAAGCTAATTGAATTGTGAGATTTGTTTTGGAAAAGAAAGAAGTCAAAGGAGGGCTAACAGCTTCAGTCTTTTATTTTCACATCTATAAAATCTACAGATCAAACTCTGTGGAGATTTTCTCTTTGTTCTTGTGAAAATAATACAAGTGCAAACTTTTTATTCATATCCGTGGAAATATGAGGAGTTTTGTGTGATTTCATGGGGTGGGCTAAAAACGTTGACCTTAACTGCCCTTAAATCTGATGAAGAAGAAAACAGGACGAATGACTTCACTCTGTTGCATTTCTGCAGCTGACCAAGATTATCCGCACCGGACTCAACAGCTGGGAGACGAAGAAAATCATCTCTGTGTCTTTTGCTCCTCTGGTTTTGCCTAAACACAGCCCCAAGAGAAAACCCAAGATGGCACCTTTGCGTAAGTCTGACTTCAGGTTTTCAGAGAATGTAGTGCTGCTTGTTAACGTTCACCAGAATAATAACACTTAAAACGGTGCACCATCTCAGACTCATTAAATCCTCTTTCATGAAATCATTTGATCAAGTCAGCCTGTAATACCAGTGCGTGCCTATCCATCGCATTGTTTCAAATGCAGTAGGCATGGAGATGGAAAAGGAAGGGAGAAAGGGAAAGGAGATGAGAGCAGAGGAGAGAAAGAAGGACAACACCCTAGAAGTCTGCTTCTATACCTGCAGAAAGAGAGAAAAGGAAAAGATAGACGGCCATTGAAGCTTCAATCAAAAGCAGACTTTAGAACCAGCAGAAAAAGAACTTTTTACAGTTTATTGACTTGTCCACCGCTGCCTTTTTGTTTCCTAACCTTCCAGCCAAGTACGAGGTGCGGACGTTACAGGAACTGGCCCGCATCTGCATCCGCCACACCCTACGGGTGACCACAGACGGAGGGGACGGTCAGGCGAGGGGCCGGGGCTCCTCCTTCAGCGTGGGCCGGGGCCTGGCGGCGGCCGGCCTCCACAAGTACGGCCCGCGCTTTAAGCGCCGTCGCGTCCACCGGCGCCACTGCAACACCCTCATGCTCGCCACCCGCCAGGTGGTGGCCGGTGGCGGGATGGCCCCCGCCTCCCTGGACAGCAACAACAACCAAGAGGGGCGAGTGGAGGACGAGGAGGCAGTCGTGGAGCGGCAGGCCAGGCGGCCGGCGAGGGGCAGTAGGAGAGCGGGTAGGGGGAGGCTGGTGGAGGAGGAGGAGACGGTGGAGGAGGAAGAGGAGGAGGAGGAGGCGGAGGAACGGGACGAAGAGGAGGAGGAGAAGGAAACGGGCGAACTGCTGCGACCCCAGCCGGCCGTCAACGTCCTGAGAGAGAGGATCCTGGGGCTGCCGCTGCCCGAGCCGCTCAAGATGTACCTGCTGTTCTACCGGGAGAAATGAGCCGCAGCCGGCGCCGCTCCACTCCGAACCGAACCGAACCGCAGCCTGGAGCTTCTCCAGCAGGCGCCCGAGCCTCCGTTCCAACCTAACAACCCCCTAACAAGACCGGCCGACGTCCGGCATCCTCTCCATCATCATCCTCGTTTCTCTCCGTTCTGTTCCCTGAGACTGGGAAGATTCCCATTCCCGTTTCCTGTGCGGCAGGACGGCGCTGCCAGCTTTAAACGGACTCCCGCCGATGAAGACAGTTCACAGATGAGCTCCAAGCAGTTTAGTAAACCAAGCAGAGGACTTTTCGGGGAGCAGGGACCAAAACAGTTTAGCTTCAACCGGGAACAGAGGAGAGGAGGCTCATGGTGAGGCGCTGCGTTTTACTGACTGGGTCCACAAGTGTGAGAAGAAGAAGCAGAGCTGGTGTCAAGATCCCTCCAGCTGCGGTTGGTGATGGCGGGTGGGGTTGTTTCTGCTGGTGCATCTCAGTCTATTAGATAACTCAGCCAGGACGATGGTTCCAGTTTATTTCAACCCGGCAGATTTCCCGTCGAGTCGGCAGGGAATAATATCAATGTTTTTCACAGTGAATATATTTTTAATAGTGGGAAATCTACAACCCAGGGAGCCCGCATGCCCCCCCCCCCTCCCCACTGCCAAAAAAAATAATTTACTCAACAAACAAACAAATGCTTTGAGTTATGAAGTGAAATTAATTATTAGGCAAACTCACTGAAATATTCAGTCAAAAGTCTAAATGTTCTGCAGCAGACTTTAAGTGAGCTTCTGTCTGCTTTTTCTTCACCAGTGGAGTCTTGTGCAGTGTGTATGTATTTGCTGTTTTTTTTTTTGTTTTTTTTGTTTTTTAATGGTTCAACATTCATCTGCCATTTCACTTTATTACACATATCTCAATTTGTGTTGATTACTGAACATGTGGACACCAACATCTACGAAAAATTAATGTCAGGAGGCCCATTAGAAATATATCTTCTGAGAAAAACATGAAGCTTCGACATCTTTGGTTTCTTCCCCCGTCTGTCGTGGAGATTCTCGGGACGAGCCCGGTTGAAATAAAACCCAAAATGCCCTTTAAATTTTCTGCTTTCCGAGACCAACTGTTTGTTAGGATTTCAAAACCTTTCGTGGAGAGACGTAGACTTGACACAAGCTTGAATTTTCCTCTTTTTTTTTCTATGCATATGTTTTATTCTTTGGGTCCAACCTGGAGCTAGAATCCCTACATTTGTATCCAAAGAGTAGTCTCAAGTCCATCTGGGTCCCTTTGAACTCTCTTAACTAAAATGGGAGGACCATAAAAATGCATACTAATATTCCTTTTTACATGAATGAACCAGCATGATAAAAAAAAAATACACAAATAATCTTCAACGTGCAAGTTTTCTCCCATTGTGTACTCATAATCTTCTTACGCAATAAATGGATTTTTTTTTTATTATTATAATTATTATTTTACTAGACTTGAAGTGGTGTGGACATTTTAAAAAGTGTCTTGTGTTGTTAATCCTACAAAGATACTTCAATAAAAAATGTATCTCCTGTCACTTTTTTGGACTCTAGATCTTAGTCTTATGGGGTATTACTCCTTTGTTCCCGTTTGTTTGTCTTTTTGTTGCTTTTTCCTCCGGTCCCTAACCTCTGCCCTGTGCCAAACGGACACTGCACAGGCGAAGTCTCCAGATAAAACAGCAAACAAGGAACAAGTCGATCAGAAAGAAGATGGAGAATGGCAAAAAGTCAAATGAAGAGCAAATCAGCAGCTCCGATTTTCTTCTGGTTTGTGAAAAAGAAACTGTGACATGAGCACAAAATTGACTGTGATTAGTATAACAAGGCTTTCAGTAAATAGGTAAATTATAGTGGCGATAGTAAAAATGAATTTTGAATTTCAGACAATCTCCCCCCGCCCCGAAATGATTCCATCCTCTCTCCAGATTACTTCTCGGCCTGCTGGATCTACCTTCGAGTACTGTATGTAGGTCATTTGTTTGTCATGCACTTTGGCTTTTGTACATTTGTGCTCCTCTGCTGAATGTATATGAATATTATGTTCCACTTTTAAAAAAAATTATTTCAGATCATAGTGACTTTAATTTGGAACTGTTGGTAATAAAGTGGATTCTAAAGATGCAATAACTTCTTATTTCAATGAATTAAATGTCATTAGACCGGTGAACAGATTTTTAAAAATATATATATATATTGTGACAATTTAATGTAAATGTGTTTAATTCTGCCATATCTGGCATAAAACTGTCTCAGTGCTGCCCTCCTTCGGTTGAGCGGTGCCTACTGCAGTCACTAAGCCTAGCCTGGTAAAATCCAGTCCCTTGTTCTACACTTTGCTTCATCCAGAGTCTGGACCCTTGACTGCTGAGAAATGATTGTTTCCTGGAGGCGTGGACCTCTGTTGATTTAGAAGTTTTATCCAATCGCAACACTACGAAGCTCAGCAGAAATCGCCTGCGCTGTGAACAACCATCCTCCAGGTTACGGCAGAGTGACTGGTGCTTTCACATGTCATCTCCAATAACACAAAAATAGTTGCTGGACTTGTCGCTGGCTAATTTTTTATTTTTTTATTTTTTTGGGGAGAAAAAAAGTTTCTAGGAGGGCCTGAAACGTCACTTACAGCAACAAAGCAATTAAGTTTCCATGTGCGAGGAAAGCACGTGGCGCACAGAGCCACGCCCATCAGACCCTAGGCACCGCCTACTTCGGTGGAGTTTTTCAAATTATTTGGGGACGGGGTTAAGCTTTCGCAAGGGCGTTTAGTTACACTTTAAGTGCTACATTATTCACTATTCTGTTCAGCGTTCACTACCTTTAAAAACACATTTTCCTGATAATCTAGCAATCCTGAAGCTTATCAAAAACTTCTTAACATTCTGATCAGCATGTTGTGAACCAGTCGACATTTCAAACAGCATCTAACAGCTTTTACAAGTAAAGTGGTGACTACTAGAAAGTAGGGGTGCTCCGATAAATGGGTTGGACAATAAATCTGCACCGATTTCTTTTAATTTGGGACATTGGCCGATACTCACAGATTCATTCAATAAATTAGAATATTATTAAGAAGCCCATTTACAATAGAAACTTTATCACTAAGTGATAATTCTTGGAAAAATTTGAGTCAAGTTACAGTATGGCTTTCAGCATTTAATTTCCCTGTAGGATCAGTAAAGTATTTTTGACTTTGAACACATTTTATAGATTGTGCTCTGCCGTGAGGGAGGGCTGACAGACACACACACCCACACACCAGGCAAACAAATAAATAAATAAATAAATAAAAAAGATCAATACTGGTCAAAATTTGAATTGGCAGGTCAGGCTTTTTAAAGATAGATGATTAGCCAGAAAACAGCAATTGTTGCACCACTAACAGAAACTCAAAGTAGCATCTTCCTAGATAATACTTCTTTTAAAGAAAGACATACCAGGATGTTTTTCGCTAAAATTTCTTTAATAATGTAAAGATACTGAACAAGAAAAAAAAAAGAAAAGAAAAGACATTTGGCTTGAAAATAATAACAGCACATAAAAGTTGGTCACACAAGTGTAAAGTTTCTGATCCAGTGCTGCGGCTTGTTCAGTTAAACAAACAACTGAACAATAAATAAAGACAATAACACTGGGCTTGCCAGATTCCTGTGATTGATAAATAATAGCAAAGCCAAATGTGTTACTCAAGCATGCTAAGATCATGCAACACGTCTACGGAGCTGCAATGTTAGTTACATCAATCGGTTCCGATCCGAAAGGATATGCATTTGGTAAATTGACTCAACAGCTGTAAGTAGTAAATACTCGGCTGTGATATGAATCCAGCATTTTTCTGCACTTACACACTTTAATCTCAACCGTGTGGGAAAACGCTCCGATCAAGCACACACACACACACACATATACAAAAAAAGCCACAGTGAATAGAAAATACACATACTGCATGTAAGATGCTAAAAATAAATCTTTTAACCTTAAATTACAGAGCTCAAAAAAATAAAAGTATTTCACAGGAAAAAAAAAGCATATAAAAATTAAATCTACATCTGCATATAAAAAAAGAAAATATTTCAATAAGTTATAAGTACTTTTTCTTTTAATATGGTAACCTAGTCTTTTTTTCTCCTTTACATCTTCAAAAGTGACTAAAGATTGCCTAGCAACAGGTCTATAGTGTTAAATATCTACATGAATAGCAGGCGTGGGTCAAACAGCAAGAAAGGTTCCAGCTACTGGGAGAAACCATCGGGAGGAAAACATCTCTGTGAGTTGATGCAGTTTGCAAGTTGACCCAGGCTTGTTTAAACGTCACAGTGGGTTGGAGACCCCTCCACAGTAGCAGCAAGTAAACAGCGCACGCATCACAGTAACAAAGCAGCATAGAGGCAGAAAGGTCGAGCATCCTGCAAGTTCAAGTGTTTCAACCGATTTCTGTGGCAAGTCTACATTTAGTCCAGCTGTGGTGGCAGGGTGAGTGAAGTTGCTGGGATCTCATTCAAAGGACAGATAGACCAGGTATAAAGAACTCACAGGGTAAATACATGGTCATGGAAAGGTTAAAGTTCACCCCCTTTCAAGCTGTGTATAGATATGGAAGCTCGGAAAATGAGAACCCGTCTCTGTTAGATGAGTTGTAGCAATCGTCAAACATGGTTGGGGAGACTGATAAGAACACCATGAACTCCTCATTACACCAATCCCGACTCAAACAGGACAATGACCCCCCCAAAACTACAGCAATAATGAAAAACATAATCATTTTGCATTAGTTCAGACACAAACCCCTTCTTAGTTTACTTTGTTCCTTTCACTTCATACATGCCAGTCTATCTAGCAGTTAAACAAATAACTGAACAGGGTTGTAGCTATGGGTCACAGGGTTGTAGCTATGGGTTACAGGGTTGTAGCTATGGGTTACAGGGTTGTAGCTATGGGTTACAGGGTTGTAGCTATGGGTTACAGGGTTGTAGCTATGGGTTACAGGGTTGTAGCTATGGGTTACAGGGTTGTGACTAGCAACCAAAATGGATCAGGAGAACACTTTTAGTGTGAAAGGCGTATATAACGAGTGCAGATCCTGCAACAAAAGGGGTTCATGAGCATCAAAGTCCAGACCTTAATGTGATTTACCAGAAGGTAGAATCTTGAGACCTATTGGTCTATTTACTTCATTTTAGGAGCTTTTAGGAACTAATTTCCTAATCGTGTTCTGTGACCCAAGACTTTCCATTTGAAAAAGGGTGAACGTTTATTAACCATGACTGTGTTGCTCTTCGTCTACCAAGCAACCCAAAGAAGAGGTTGGATTCTAAACACCTCCATCCAAGCAGTGCATGATGCAGTAAATGAATGAATAAATGAATGAGACAACATGCCTGCAGGATTTAAATGAGGACGTTGAGGATGGCAGGTTTAAGGCACCTTGGAACCCTGATGTGTTTTTAGTGGTGGGTTACCCACCCGCTGGGACGCTCCTATCCCTTCCTGCCTCCTTCTGCCGGGCCGCAGGAAGAACAACATTTATTGATTACAGCAACGATCGTGTCTTCTACTCTCTGACCGTCGGATACAATCAAACAAATAAAAATCACACGCATGAAGTTTACCACAATGTGACAAATTAATGTAAAGAGAGAAATAGGCAGACATGGACTGGACCCTGCAGGCAATCTTCATATTAAGAACTTAGTGATGTTTAAGACAAAGAGTCAGAGGTGGTCTCAGTCTCAGTGGACTGTGATTTGGGGCTTCATGCATGGCAGCTGTTAGCAGTGATGTGGTGACAGCTGAAACTAGAGCAGCGGTGGTCTGAAAGGTTCCTTTGGCTCCTGACCAAACAAACCCGATCCTCTAAGAGTCTTAAAGTGGGAAGGTGCACAAAGACATTGGTGACGGCAATGGAAGAAGGCGTCACTTGGGCACCAGGCCGCGGGATTGTGGGTAGAGAGGGGATGCTAGACTGCAAGGGCTGAACGGAGAGGTCGGCGTGCTCGACTTCTTGCTTGTTCTGGGTCGACTGAAAGACAGGAAGCAGTGGAAGAAGACTGCTACACGACAAATAACTCTCCTTCCAAACAGCTGAAAGTGGCAGAGGGCTTTCTTACCCAGACTTTGGTTTCTTAAGGCTGCTGCTGGCACTGGCAGGCGGGGTCAGCCCCGAGCTGCTGTGGAAGCCTGAAGCGTCTACTTGGATCTCATCCTCGTCTCTTAGGGCGTCCTCCAGGGCGGCTGCCACCTTTGGAGCGATGACTGGCTCCTGGTACTCCTTAGTGGTCCGAGAAGGCAGGTCCATGTCCAGCAACAGGATGTTTTCAGCCTGATAGAATCCACGACACACACACACGTCATTCTATCTTCACAAAGAGTTTACACCGACTTCCATTCGTTTCTATAGCCTAACCCTGAGCCCAAATCAAACCATTACTAGTCTGTTCCTAACCCTAACCAAAACCATACCTTTAACCCTAAAGTGAGGACCTTGTTGGTGAAATAATAAAAGTGGTCCTCTCTATGCAGCATATACAACTACACACACACATTTGTATTTGTACCTATAAAAGGACTTTGTATCGACTCCAATTCATTTAGTAACTGCATTCATGTCTAACCCTGACATTTTTCTATTCATTCCAGATTTATCCCAGTTACCAAACTGGAATCAAGTTCAGTTCATCATTCAAATTGGATAAAAAGTGTTTTTACTTAAGGAAACACAGAAGATTGAATCAAGTCACTGACTTAGCAGCAGTCTCCCATACTGAGCATGCATGTAGCGACAGTGGAGAGGAAAAACACCCCCTTTAACAGGAAAAAACCTCCAGCTGAACTTTATATTACTGTCAGCAGGGAGATGAGAGGCACCAGGTTCAACGATGCAGATCAGCTGAAGGCCTCTGTTAAAGCAACTTGGGCTTCAGCAGCACCACAGACGGATCTCCTCCATGCCATCATGCACTAATGCAGTAATTCATGGCAGAGATGTGGACTTGTGTCATCTGACTTAGAGTGGAGTCAGACTCACATCGAAATGTAATAACTTTAGACTCGACGTGGTGAAACCATAAAAGACCTGACCGGGACTTTCACACCAACGAGTCCAATTCTGTTTGAAAAGACGGTCATTATTGTCCTCCACTCTGATGCTGGTGCCAAAACAAAGAGAGAAGCAGCTCACTTTGTATCTCATGTCAGGCTTCGTCCTCATGGCGATGTGAGCATGGTGGCTGAGGGGCCTCCTGTAGCCCACGGCAGACGGGGGCCGGGACATCATCTGATGGTCGCTGGAGCAGGAGGACGGAGAACACAACAGGTCACACTGCAGCACAGCTCCACTTTTACATGGCCAGTCAAAACCAGATACAGACCATGCATAACAGGGGATAAACTGTCTTTCTAAAGGAACACATTTTAAGGCAGCACATAAAATACACAACTTACTAGAGAAATCAGCTAAGTTATCAGGATGACAATTATGGAACTCTACAAGTCCGCTTCATCCTTGGGAACCTGAAGTTGCCACGGTCATCTGTTCAAACTAACATTGCTTTAGACATGTAAATAAGAAATGTGTAAATTAAAGGTGTTCTTAGTTGAGTTGAGATTTCCCCCACGTTTATGAAGGACTGAACCAAACTCCAGAACACTTTTGAGCTTACTCCTCAATGCGAGTGATGGCCTTCATCTTCCAGCACTCTTCCTCATCGTCGAAGAAAGCCCTGTTGAGGATTTTGTTCTTATCCTCCGAAGGAATGAAGTTTTCAATGATCAGATGTCTGAAAGATAAACATTCAGACTTCTTGTAGAAAAACAAATTGAGTCATATATGTATATATATATAAACACATTTAAATTTTTTAGAAACAATTACAGTTGTGTTTTATGAAATTATTCACAGCAAAAATAAAACTCCTTTATAGAACACCTTAAAAGCCTAAAATTAAGCTGTAGACGTGCACTGAGGGTGGAAATGTGTTCCATACTTGAGTTTGAGTTCTCTGGTGAGTTCGTTCTGTGTCTGTTCGTGTTCCTGCCGCTCCTTGATGTGCTCCTCCTGGATGTCCTGAATTTCTGCCTTCACTGCCTGCAGCTTGGAAAACAGCTGCAGGACACAAGATCGCCAGAAAAAAAAGGTAAGTTTGGCCAAAAGGCACAAAAAAAATCTCAGTACTGAATTTAACAGCCAGTAGCATATTCTGCACATTCTGCATATTCTGCATCCTGAATCCTGCATATTCTGACTTCTTTCTCGGAAGAAAGAAGTCAGTAAATCCACAATTCTGATTTACCATAAAATAGATATTTTTTTTATGTTATTTGTTTTAACACTACATAGCAAGTTTGGTCTGTCCAAGAATTAAAACACAAAAGTCAGCCATCACCTTTTTCAGCTTCTTGGTCTTGATGTCGACCTCCTGCTGCAGAGAGCTGTAGGTCTCCTTCAGCCCCAGAGTCTCTTCATCACGACTCTCCATCTGCTGCTGCATCTCTCTCTCTCTCCGTTTCTGGAAGCAAACATTTAAAGCTACGGCTTCCTGAAATGGCTCTAACCAGGCCTCTGAAGACAATCAGGATGGTCAAGCATCAGGCAGTTCTACCACAACATGCATCAAGTCCAGAGGACTCCAAAGCACAAACACTCTGTCTCTAAGTTGCTCTGTTTTAATCTTTATTTTCTTGTTTTTTTTTCTCCTTAGTGTTTTAGCATGACTGTTCCTGAGACAGATGCTTCAGTTTGAATTTTACTTACCAGCTCCTACAGATGAATAACAAACTGTGTGAGAACGTTTTTATTTTTTTGTCTTTCTAATTCTTTCTCATTAGGGTTTTAAAATTTCTTAGGACAAAAAAGCAACCATCATAAATCATGGAATAATTCAAAAACATGTAGAAACACTGTTGGTTTGAAATGTGCCGTACCATTCCTCCGTCATTCCTGTAAAAACTCCCATTTAGTTAGCAGACTTTGTTTGGACTCTGAGTTCACCTGTTCAGCAATCTCCTGCCTCCTCAGCTCCAGCATCCTCTGCTGCTCATTGGTGTGATCAACAATATTTTTCCCACCTACAAGAAGCTTGCTCTCCATCGCCTGAGTGATGCACAAAGTTTAAAAGAATCAAGTCAGACTGGAAAATACAAAGTGCCAATGAGAACAAAAACTTCTGGATAGAAGGTTTTTATTTGTTTGTTTGTTTGTTTTTTTGCTTACCTTAACTTTAGCTGCAAGCATTTCACCGACTTCTTTTTCTTTCTTCAAGTCTTCCATTTTCCTCTCCTTCTCCCTGAGCAGCCGATCCTTCTCCTCGGCCACCAGACTGTGGTCCTCCAGGACGGCCTTCTTCTCCCGCTCCAGCTTCTCCTGCTGCTCTCTCCAGTAGTCGCTGCCTCCTTCTTCCTCGTCGTCCTCCGTCTCTCCGTCCTCCAGGTCTTCTCCGTCGCTTCCTTCCTCTCCCCTCCTCCGCCGCCTCTTTTTCTTCTTCCCCACGCGTTTCTCCAGCTGCTCCTTCAGCCGTGCGATCTCCTCCTGGAACTCCCTGAGCAGGGCGTCCTTGGGGTCCTCGTTGATGTGCGGCTTATTCTTGATGTTCTTGGCCCGGTTGGCATAGCGCAGCGTGGTGAGGGTCTCTTCGACGTTGTAGGACGCCGGGCCGATGTTGGCGACCATCACAGTGCGGGCGTTTCCCCCCAGGGAGTCCTGCAGCAGGCGGGTGAGTTTGGAATCTCGGTAGGGGATGTGGCTGCTCCTGCCATCCACCAGAGCCGATATGACGTTTCCCAGGGCTGAAAGCGACAGGTTTATCTTAGTGGCTTCTTTCAGTCTCTCACCTTGAGCACCGGTCTTTGTCTGCCTTTCGCTTCCAGCCAAATCCACCAGGTTCAGCTTACCCACTCTGATGTGGTTCTCCCCATCCACGCCCAACTCGCTGCACTCCACCGTGATGACAAAGATCGCATGAGAGCGCGAGCTGTGCTCGTTCATGTTCGTGGCCCCAACCGAACGGTTCTGGTTGCCCACGTTCATCACGTGTTCGATCTCCCGCGCGCTCTTGGTGACAAACGACGAAAGGTCCTTCACGTACACACCCGTGTCGGGCCGCTCCCGGAGCTCCAGGCGGTGGGATTGGTCTTTGGAGAGCAGGTCCCGGATCTCCTCTTGGTAAATTTCCAGATACGACGCTCTCACGAGGTACTGCTGGTTCTGGGAGCGTGAAATGTGCGTGAATATGTGGTCAAAGGAGTTGGGGATCACCCCTCTCCTCTCCGGATCATTTCTCACTCCCTCCATTGTGTACGTCTTTCCCGTCCCCGTTTGGCCGTAAGCAAAAATGGTCCCGTTGAAGCCGAGGAGAACAGAGTCGACCAGAGGCCGGAAGGTTTCGTCATACAGATCTATTTGTTTCGAGTTGCAGTCGTAAACTGAATCAAAAGTAAAGACTTTGGGGAGTTCGCTGGCTTCCCGCGGGTTCCTGACCATAATCTGACCCAGTTTGACATTAACGGAAACCATTTGTTCAAATTTAGAGGCCTTCTCTTTGCCATTCATGGGACGACAGCGGACCACCACCTTGACGGACTCAGAGCTCTTGGTCTTGGACATGTTGGGAAGCAGTGGTCAGTTCTCACCTCTTGGCACCTCGTGTCCTCCTCGCAGCTTCAGAAAGGAAAAGGCATCTAAAGAAGCTGGAGCAGACACAGAGAGTCATTCATCTCAGCAACACTCTCTGTTTTCGTAAAGATTTCTTAGAACTTTGGTTGTTTTCTCCTCATTTTCAGTATAGTACAGCGCCTGACCATTTTCAGAGGAAGCATGTGCTGTTTTTACTAATATTTAAGAAGTCAATGTGCGTAAGCCTCTTTCCTGGCCTTAAACAAAGAGCTACAAGAGTCATTTTGTAGGCTGCAGCTATCCTGAATTAGAGCTCTTAGCCACACATAGAGAAGATGCAGAACATCCTCATTTTAGAATTTGGTGCATGAATAAATGTCTGTGAAAGCCAGAAAAAAGTTCCAAGCCCCAAACCACCACAAAGATAACAAAGGTTAACCTCACTTTTGGCGAAAAATAAAAATAAAAAATCAATCTTAATAATCCCCAAGATAAAATATTCTGACGACTAATGAGACCAGGCTAAAACTTATTTTAAAAGCCATAATATTTGGCGCACCAATAAATCGACACAATTTCTTTAATTTTGTGAGATTGACTGATGGTTATACGTGAAGCCGATTTTTTCCACTGATCTCATCTGCCTCTGAAAAGATCTAAAATTTACAACTTTGACTGACAGATTTTAAAGATTGGTGATCAATGACCCAATCGGTGCACTAAGCACATCATAAAAGAAGATCACGCCTACAATTAAACAGTGGTAGTAGTAGGGGAGCCTGGGGCTGCTTTACTGGCTCAGGGCTATAATTTATGGGAGCAGAAATTCTGCTCTGTACCAGTAACAGCTTAAGCAAAATGTACATCCTCAGTAAGAAAAAGCACACTTGAGTTATGCATTAGGACATTGATGATCACAGATCAAGACATTGACCCATTTCCTGATCCATTGTCTTGATTCAACCATGTGGCTGAATCAAGAAAATTGTGCAAGAAAGAGAGGCCCAAAATTGATGGGCGGTTAATTCTTTTGTATTCTGCTGGACTCCAAACTACTACTACCTATATCAAGGATCATGCTGCGTGTCATTCTGTTTTACAGGCCACAGAACTTGAGGAAACAAAACAAAATGGAATCAGAGGTTTGGACCTGAATGAAAAATGGAAATCAGTATCGGCCAAAAGAGGCCCGATCAGTGCATTTTTATGATAAATTGTCTGACAGGCTGCTTGTAACAATGTAGATAAGTACATTGTATTGTATACAACTGTATTGTGTGGACACGACTCGGTTCATCCCTCGAGTTTCACATCCTCTGTATGCCTGAATGATTCATAGGTAAAAACTGAGTTACTTAATAACGAAAGAAACATTCCTCTGAAAATGTCAGCTTTGAGACTGATATGAAAGACCTTTAAAATGCCAGTCAATAAACTGATAGAGACAAATAAAACATTTTAGCATTTTTCAATAAACATGTTAAGAATGGATAACAAGCTACGTCTAAGAAGAGTTTTACAAACTGATTAGTAAAACCACAGCATCCACTGGAATAACAGGGTTTGAACTAAGCTATTCATACATTTATTGCCTCAGTAAGTAAGTAATACTAGCGGTTAATGCCGTCCGAAGCCACAACCCTAAATTAGCTAACTGAATTAAGTGAACTAACCGAAGCAGCAATGAATGACAGCCACTGAGAGCAGTTTGTTAGTCAGCCTCTTCTCACAAAACAGCTATTACACCTAAAATTAACGTCAAAAACAAGCGATCGGTGTAGCAGCTCAGCTAACGCTAGCTTAGGGGAGATACAACCCGGGGAGAGGGAGCGCAACACCGGCCTAGCAACGCCAAACACACTGAAGGTAACCTCGGCTACCAGGACGATAGCATTGCCTGGCTAACACTCTGAAAGACGGACAGGTGGGATTAAAAACGAACATAAAACCCACGGACTGTCGGGGCTTGGAATTTACCGGTGAGTAGTGTTGTTCAGTCCAGAAGTTACATTGCAATCGAGTGAGACCTGCCAGAGAAAATTCCCTCTGAAGCCTGGATAAATCAACCGCAAATGGCTGCGCATCTATTGGGGTGTTTACGGTAAGTCGAGCTGCAAGCGTCTTTGCTAGAAAAGGGGCGTCAACATCCGGTGCTTTTTTTTTTACACACCTGGATCATCTAGTAAGGTCCAACAAACAGTTTGACCATTTCTATCTGAAGAAACTATGGCTCTTATAGCGGCAATTACATAAAAATAATTATCCAATATAAAAAAGAAATTCGCTTAGCATCTTGCATCTTGCCTAACAGAAACCAACCTTTTTATTGATTTACATCCATGGAGAATATACTTTCATGTTTTAAAAGCACCTGCAATTTTCACCTTTAATTTAAGCCATATTTTATAGAAATCAATCAAGAAATTGTGGCGCATAACAATTTCTGATCGATTCCTTCTTAACCTGCATCTAAAAATGGAGTATATCAGTGTTTGTCAACATGTTGGTGTTAACCCACATTCTACTGGCAGTGTCAACATGCTAGTCACTCTACATGCTAGCTATGGCCCTCATGTTAACATTAGGCCTGTACTTAAAATAAGCATTTTAGCTCATTTTTCATTTATTAGCTATGTTTATCATACTGAAGGGAGAATGTGAATGTAAGTCAACGTGCTGGTGATGCCTCAATGCTCCTGACAGCATTAAAGCCAACCATAGCATTTTGGCTAATTTTACCTTATACACTAATGTTTGCTTACTGAATGGAGTTAGTCCACATTACTCAATATAGTAATTAGTAATTATGCTCCACATGCTCTTGACTACTTTTTATTTCACTTTAGCATTGGTGCTGATTTTCAGCACCAGAACAAAGCTGGGTTCCAACTGTGGAAAGTTAATTGCTCCAGACATTTTCCAATTACTACTATCTACTACTGATTTTCAAAATTACATTTATGCAGTTGGTTTCATATAGTGAATAGACTACAGCTTGATGATGATATATTTTGATGTTCTACGCATACTGTAGACAAAACAGATCTGTATTTATCAAAAAACTGTCATGGCTTAAATTTTGCACTTGTCTGGTCGTTTGCTGCTGGTTTTTATAGGTCAGAAGGTATTTGACCTCGTAGATGGCCTATAAAACAACGGTGTCGACCTCCAACAAGACCGTGAGCGCTTGTCATCATGAGGCTACACTCAAACAGCTGTCTGGGCTAGTCAAAGCCATGGATATGATGAGAAAATTGGTCTGGATTAATGCATGCATCTGGTGCTGGGATGAAATCAACTTTGTATTTGTCTTCTTCCTGCAAGGTGTGCTGTGTGATGTTACTCTGGTGGTTCAAGGGAAGCACTTCCCTGTCCACCGACTAGTTTTTAACGGCTGGTAGTGAATTTTTTGCCTTATGTTCACGAGTAAGTGCTGGACATGCGGACTATAGGATGTTTGCAACCTTATGCTTCAAAGCTACACAAGATTGCCCAAAGTTTTCACTTGTTTACCTTTGCGCATATGAACTTGACTAGCTTCCTGTCTAGAGCTGAACCTAACTCTCTCTTCACCATGGCAGACGCCCTGGGCCGGATTTTAGCAGGGGCTTACCGGGGCTGCAGCCCGGGGCCCCGGCATTTCGGGGGCCCCGAAGGATGTTTTATATTTTTGTGAATGGATAGTGTCAGAATTTAATCAATCACTGCATGATTTTGACAGCACCGATGAAAAATGTTCCAATTTGTTCTGGCAAACGTCCGTCTTGAATGCTTGCTTGTTATTGGTCCACTTTTGACGCATCTTACGCATTGGGGAGGAGGAGCGTCAAGGGAATATTATTTTACAATGGCGGACAACCGAAAATATGACAGCGGAGCGCAGAAAAGAAGGAAGAGAAAAGAAAAAGAGCATCGCGCCAAAGAGGCGACAATCAAAATGCCTAAACTGACAGGCTTTTTTAAACCTGTTAGCGGAGATGGAGCAGAAACCTCATTATCCCGCTCCTCAAACCCTTAGCTATGCTAACACCGGCACTAAGATCCCGCCAGAACCTTTAACCGTGACTGAGTCGGTGGCTGGACTGGCGTCTGTGGAGTCAGAGTCGGTGAAGCGGGATCTTCTTCCGCAGATGGAAAACGACTGTGGATCCGTACAGTACCGATCCGGCGCATTGGGGGGAAATTGACGAGTCCGTGCGAGCTTACTGGGCTGAGCGAGGACCGGAGAGCTGTCAAAATATGAATGTTGGCTTTCAAGCATCAGAACGGGTGTACAAGCATCAAAAGCGTCACTTCTCCAAATCTCACTTTAAACGCAAGATGTTAAATGGTGAGTATATCGAAGACCGTGGCTGCTCTACTCTCCATCCACCGGAGCTGCATTTTGTTTTGCATGCCGCATTTTCAGCAATGCTAATACTCAGTCAAACTTTGAAACTGGTTTCAGTGACTGGAAGCACGCAACTGAAAGCAAATGCCTAAACTTTAAAAAATCCTTCAGAGGGCAGCACTTTGGACTTACCTGGGTCAGGATATTTTCTGAAAACTACAGTATGCCTGATCTCTTTTTCTAGGAGATATTGTTTATATCCATGTTCTGTCTGACTGGCAGAGAAGCACTTTTTGACATTTATTTCCTCCACTATTTACCAAGAACTTTAAAACCAAAGAAACAGTTTGAGTTTTGATATATTCCACTTGTACTTATATGAACTTGTAAATGCTGGGGATATTTGTATAAATATTGTTTTACTCGCTTTGCTTTGTAAAAGTATATTTGAGCATTGCACTTTCTTGCACTCAATCTGTTTTATAGTTTGTGTTGAAGTCCAGGCAACAATAACTATTCAGTGATTTTATTTTGTGATGCAAGCATCATATTCTAGTTTCAACCCCAACATGTGGTTTAGTCTTTCTAGAAAAGAGTTCAGAGTTGTTTGTAGTTTGTGACAACTGGCTTATTAAAGTTGTAGGTTGTCAAAACTTACTGTCTGGTCATTTTCTGCTCATCCTCTAAAACAAAACAAAACATATATATATTTATATATATATATTTTTTTACTCTAGCCCAGGGGCCCCATCCTGACTCCAGCCCAGGGGCCCCATCCTCCTAAATCCGGCCCTGCTTTTGGGTACATATATATGCCATGCATATTTAATTATGACACCCCACCGGGAGGTTTGTAGAGTGGGTGGGACTGCTGTATCGAGACATCTCCAGCAGAATTATGGTTAACAGGTTAACAGGTCTTTTCATTCGGACAGATAGCCTTTTCGCTCATGGTTCGCTCTCTTCTCTGCCGCTAAGCTTCATGGGAAAACACATAACAACATAACAGCACCCTCTAACCGCTACAATATTTTAGTAAATACGCTGAAGAACGGCAAACACTTGGAAGGCGACGCCTAACAGCTAAAGGCACTGGAGCCTCATCATGGTGGGTTCGTCCAGCTGAGTGACTTCCAAAACGCATGGTCCGCCGCCTGACCTGTTGGGTCTCCTGGACTCTATCATCTTGTCTTAATTCATCTGAAGAACTTGATCTCTCTAATAAACAAGTCGAACAAATAGGCTCAGAAGGGATCCGTTGGTCTTGCCGATATTTGTCAAACACATCGTCCTCAGTTTCTGAGAATGACAAGCCCAATGATGTACTCTCTGTTACCTCATCAGTTTCCTCAGATTGGCCAAAGAGATGTTATAAAATTCACGATTGATGTCACGATTCTCTGCCTCAATGACAGCAGTCTCTTCTTCTGGAATTATTGTTTCCGCAGCAGCATCTCTGTCTGTTGTAAAAAATGTGTCTTGATTTTGCTCGTGTTGCTCCCTGACAGGAGTAAGGACTTCAGTAAGAATCCTTGTTAGTTTCTTTTCATCCACTTATTAATATGCTTAAATTCTGCGGGTCGTCTCGTCTGATCTGAGGTCGTAGCCGAGTGGTGCGGGCGGAGGAGGAGGGGGACGCAGCACAACCGGTTTCGGCTGTGCGGAAACCGGGCCGGAGCCCGTTAACATTAATTAATTAATTAATAAATAAATAAATAAATAAATAAATAAATAAATAAATAAATAAATAAATAAATAAATAAATAAATAAATAAATAAATAAATAAATAATAAAAAAAGGTTGTGCCTCTAAAGTGAAACAAATTAAGTGGGAAGAGGAAGGAATTTTTCAGCATTACATTTTCTTTGCTGCTTTCACATCACAAGAATTTCATTTCAAAGAACTACAGTCCAGTATTCAGAACAACCAGACAGATTTGACTTCAACTATTTCTGAAACCAAAGTTTGGTGTTTCAGTTTCAGTTGCATGAGAACCATAACCACTTTATTTTCATTTTCATCATTCAATTTTTTAAGCTTTCACTTCTAATGACTAATGAGCCAATGTACTCCTAAAAACCTACAAATTACAATACTTTTATTTCCAGTTTACTAAAGGCACAAACAAAGAAAGCACACAAGCTTGTTTGGTCTGACAAGCGTCAGACCAAATGCTTGTCAGACGTTGGTCTATGGTCTGATATATACATATATATATGCTGGGCGGATTTTAGCAGGGGCTTACGGGGCTGCAGCCCGGGCCCCGGCATTTCGGGGGCCCCGAAGGATGTTTTATATTTTTGTGAATGGATAGTGTCAGAATTTAATCAATCACTGCATGATTTTGACAGCACCGATGAAAAATGTTCCAATTTGTTCTGGCAAACGTCCGTCTTGAATGCTTGCTTGTTATTGGTCCACTTTTGACGCATCTTACGCATTGGGGAGGAGGAGGCGTCAAGGGAATATTATTTTACAATGGCGGACAACCGAAAATATGACAGCGGGCGCAGAAAAGAAGGAAGAGAAAAGAAAAAGAGCATCGCGCCAAAGAGGCGACAATCAAAATGCCTAAACTGACAGGCTTTTTTAAACCTGTTAGCGGAGATGGAGCAGAAACCTCATTATCCCCGCTCCTCAAACCCTTAGCTATGCTAACACCGGCACTAAGATCCCGCCAGAACCTTTAACCGTGACTGAGTCGGTGGCTGGACTGGCGTCTGTGGAGTCAGAGTCGGTGGAAGCGGGATCTTCTTCCGCAGATGGAAAGTCGACTGTGGATCCGTACAGTACCGATCCGGCGCATTTGGGGGAAATTGACGAGTCCGTGCGAGCTTACTGGGCTGAGCGAGGACGGAGAGCTGTCAAAATATGAATGTTGGCTTTCAAGCATCAGAACGGGTGTACAAGCATCAAAAGCGTCACTTCTCCAAATCTCACTTCGCAAGATGTTAAATGGTGAGTATATCGAAGACCGTGGCTGCTCTACTCTCCATCCACCGGAGCTGCATTTTGTTTTGCATGCCGCATTTTCAGCAATGCTAATACTCAGTCAAACTTTGAAACTGGTTTCAGTGACTGGAAGCACGCAACTGAAAGCAAATGCCTAAACTTTAAAAAATCCTTCAGAGGGCAGCACTTTGGACTTACCTGGGTCAGGATATTTTCTGAAAACTACAGTATGCCTGATCTCTTTTTCTAGAGATATTGTTTATATCCATGTTCTGTCTGACTGGCAGAGAAGCACTTTTTGACATTTATTTCCTCCACTATTTACCAAGAACTTTAAAACCAAAGAAACAGTTTGAGTTTTGATATATTCCTTGTACTTATATGAACTTGTAAATGCTGGGGATATTTGTATAAATATTGTTTTACTCGCTTTGCTTTGTAAAAGTATATTTGAGCATTGCACTTTCTTGCACTCAATCTGTTTTATAGTTTGTGTTGAAGTCCAGGCAACAATAACTATTCAGTGATTTTATTTTGTGATGCAAGCATCATATTCTAGTTTCAACCCCAACATGTGGTTTAGTCTTTCTAGAAAAGAGTTCAGAGTTGTTTGTAGTTTGTGACAACTGGCTTATTAAAGTTGTAGGTTGTCAAAACTTACTGTCTGGTCATTTTCTGCTCATCCTCTAAAACAAAACAAAACATATATATATTTATATATATATATTTTTTACTCTAGCCAGGGGCCCCCATCCTGACTCCAGCCCAGGGGCCCCATCCTCCTAAATCCGGCCCTGCTTTTGGGTACATATATATGCCATGCATATTTAATTATGACACCCCACCGGGAGGTTTGTAGAGTGGGTGGGACTGCTGTATCGAGACATCTCCAGCAGAATTATGGTTAACGGGTTAACAGGTCTTTTCATTCGGACAGATAGCCTTTTCGCTCATGGTTCGCTCTCTTCTCTGCCGCTAAGCTTCATGGGAAAACACATAACAACATAACAGCACCCTCTAACCGCTACAATATTTTAGTAAATACGCTGAAGAACGGCAAACACTTGGAAGGCGACGCCTAACAGCTAAAGGCACTGGAGCCTCATCATGGTGGGTTCGTCCAGCTGAGTGACTTCCAAAACGCATGGTCCGCCGCCTGACCTGTTGGGTCTCCTGGACTCTATCATCTTGTCTTAATTCATCTGAAGAACTTGATCTCTCTAATAAACAAGTCGAACAAATAGGCTCAGAAGGGATCCGTTGGTCTTGCCGATATTTGTCAAACACATCGTCCTCAGTTTCTGAGAATGACAAGCCCAATGATGTACTCTCTGTTACCTCATCAGTTTCCTCAGATTGGCCAAAAGAGATGTTATAAAATTCACGATTGATGTCACGATTCTCTGCCTCAATGACAGCAGTCTCTTCTTCTGGAATTATTGTTTCCGCAGCAGCATCTCTGTCTGTTGTAAAAAATGTGTCTTGATTTTGCTCGTGTTGCTCCCTGACAGGAGTAAGGACTTCAGTAAGAATCCTTGTTAGTTTCTTTTCATCCACTTATTAATATGCTTAAATTCTGCGGGTCGTCTCGTCTGATCTGAGGTCGTAGCCGAGTGTGGTGCGGGGCGGAGGAGGGGGGGGACGCAGCCGCACAACCGGTTTCCGGCTGTGCGGAAACCGGGCCGGAGCCCGTTAACATTAATTAATTAATAAATAAATAAATAAATAAATAAATAAATAAATAAATAAATAAATAAATAAATAAATAAATAAATAAATAAATAAATAAATAAATAATAAAAAAAGGTTGTGCCTCTAAAGTGAAACAAATTAAGTGGGAAGAGGAAGGAATTTTTTCAGCATTACATTTTCTTTGCTGCTTTCACATCACAAGAATTTCATTTCCAAAGAACTACAGTCCAGTATTCAGAACAACCAGACAGATTTGACTTCAACTATTTCTGAAACCAAAGTTTGGTGTTTCAGTTTCAGTTGCATGAGAACCATAACCACTTTATTTTCATTTTCATCATTCAATTTTTTAAGCTTTCACTTCTAATGACTAATGAGCCAATGTACTCCTAAAAACCTACAAATTACAATACTTTTATTTCCAGTTTACTAAAGGCACAAACAAAGAAAGCACACAAGCTTGTTTGGTCTGACAAGCGTCAGACCAAATGCTTGTCAGACGTTTGGTCTATGGTCTGATATATACATATATATATGCTGGGCGGATTTTAGCAGGGCTTACCGGGGCTGCAGCCGGGGCCCCGGCATTTGGGGGCGAAGGATGTTTATATTTTGTGAATGGATAGTGTCAGAATTTAATCAATCACTGCATGATTTTGACAGCACCGATGAAAAATGTTCCAATTTGTTCTGGCAAACGTCCGTCTTGAATGCTTGCTTGTTATTGGTCCACTTTTGACGCATCTTACGCATTGGGGAGGAGGCGTCAAGGGAATATTATTTTACAATGGCGGACAACCCGAAAATATGACAGCGGGCGCGAAAAGAAGAAGAGAAAAGAAAAAAGAGCATCGCGCCAAAGAGGCGACAATCAAAATGCCTAAACTGACAGGCTTTTTAAACCTGTTAGCGGAGATGGAGCAGAAACCTCATTATCCCGCTCCTCAAACCCTTAGCTATGCTAACACCGGCACTAAGATCCCGCCAGAACCTTTAACCGTGACTGAGTCGGTGGCTGGACTGGCGTCTGTGGAGTCAGAGTCGGTGGAAGCGGATCTTCTTCCGCAGATGGAAAGACGACTGTGGATCCGCATAGTACCGATCCGGCGCATTGGGGGGAAATTGACGAGTCCGTGCGAGCTTACTGGGCTGAGCGAGGACCGGAGAGCTGTCAAAATATGAATGTTGGCTTTCAAGCATCAGAACGGGTGTACAAGCATCAAAAGCGTCACTTCTCCAAATCTCACTTTAAACGCAAGATGTTAAATGGTGAGTATATCGAAGACCGTGGCTGCTCTACTCTCCATCCACCGGAGCTGCATTTTGTTTTGCATGCCGCATTTTCAGCAATGCTAATACTCAGTCAAACTTTGAAACTGGTTTCAGTGACTGGAAGCACGCAACTGAAAGCAAATGCCTAAACTTTAAAAATCCTTCAGAGGGCAGCACTTTGGACTTACCTGGGTCAGGATATTTTCTGAAAACTACAGTATGCCTGATCTCTTTTTTCTAGGAGATATTGTTTATATCCATGTTCTGTCTGACTGGCAGAGAAGCACTTTTTTGACATTTATTTCCTCCACTATTTACCAAGAACTTTAAAACCAAAGAAACAGTTTGAGTTTTGATATATTCCACTTGTACTTATATGAACTTGTAAATGCTGGGGATATTTGTATAAATATTGTTTTACTCGCTTTGCTTTGTAAAAGTATATTTGAGCATTGCACTTTCTTGCACTCAATCTGTTTTATAGTTTGTGTTGAAGTCCAGGCAACAATAACTATTCAGTGATTTTATTTTGTGATGCAAGCATCATATTCTAGTTTCAACCCCAACATGTGGTTTAGTCTTTCTAGAAAAGAGTTCAGAGTTGTTTGTAGTTTGTGACAACTGGCTTATTAAAGTTGTAGGTTGTCAAAACTTACTGTCTGGTCATTTTCTGCTCATCCTCTAAAACAAAACAAAACATATATATATTTATATATATATATTTTTTTTTTACTCTAGCCCAGGGGCCCCCATCCTGACTCCAGCCCAGGGGCCCCCATCCTCCTAAATCCGGCCCTGCTTTTGGGTACATATATATGCCATGCATATTTAATTATGACACCCCACCGGGAGGTTTGTAGAGTGGGTGGGACTGCTGTATCGAGACATCTCCAGCAGAATTATGGTTAACGGGTTAACAGGTCTTTTCATTCGGACAGATAGCCTTTTCGCTCATGGTTCGCTCTCTGCCGCTAAGCTTCATGGGAAAACACATAACAACATAACAGCACCCTCTAACCGCTACAATATTTTAGTAAATACGCTGAAGAACGGCAAACACTTGGAAGGCGACGCCTAACAGCTAAAGGCACTGGAGCCTCATCATGGTGGGTTCGTCCAGCTGAGTGACTTCCAAAACGCATGGTCCGCCGCCTGACCTGTTGGGTCTCCTGGACTCTATCATCTTGTCTTAATTCATCTGAAGAACTTGATCTCTAATAAACAAGTCGAACAAATAGGCTCAGAAGGGATCCGTTGGTCTTGCCGATATTTGTCAAACACATCGTCCTCAGTTTCTGAGAATGACAAGCCCAATGATGTACTCTCTGTTACCTCATCAGTTTCCTCAGATTGGCCAAAAGAGATGTTATAAAATTCACGATTGATGTCACGATTCTCTGCCTCAATGACAGCAGTCTCTTCTTCTGGAATTATTGTTTCCGCAGCAGCATCTCTGTCTGTTGTAAAAATGTGTCTTGATTTTGCTCGTGTTGTTCCCCTGACAGGAGTAAGGACTTCAGTAAGAATCCTTGTTAGTTTCTTTTCATCCACTTATTAATATGCTTAAATTCTGCGGGTCGTCTCGTCTGATCTGAGGTCGTAGCCGAGTGTGGTGCGGGGCGGAGGAGGGGGGGGACGCAGCCGCACAACCGGTTTCCGGCTGTGGTGGAAACCGGCCGGAGCCCGTTAACATTAATTAATTAATTAAATAAATAAATAAATAAATAATTAAATAAATAAATAAAAAAATAAATAAATAAATAAATAAAAAAATAAAAAAATAAATAAATAATAAAAAAGGTTGTGCCTCTAAAGTGAAACAAATTAAGTGGGAAGAGGAAGGAATTTTTTCAGCATTACATTTTCTTTGCTGCTTTCACATCACAAGAATTTCATTTCCAAAGAACTACAGTCCAGTATTCAGAACAACCAGACAGATTTGACTTCAACTATTTCTGAAACCAAAGTTTGGTGTTTCAGTTTCAGTTGCATGAGAACCATAACCACTTTATTTTCATTTTCATCATTCAATTTTTAAGCTTTCACTTCTAATGACTAATGAGCCAATGTACTCCTAAAAACCTACAAATTACAATACTTTTATTTCCAGTTTACTAAAGGCACAAACAAAGAAAGCACACAAGCTTGTTTGGTCTGACAAGCGTCAGACCAAATGCTTGTCAGACGTTTGGTCTATGGTCTGATATATACATATATATATGCTGGGCCGGATTTTAGCAGGGGCTTACTGGGCTGCAGCCGGGGCCCCGCATTTCGGGGCCCCAAGGATGTTTTATATTTTTGTGAATGGATAGTGTCAGAATTTAATCAATCACTGCATGATTTTGACAGCACCGATGAAAAATGTTCCAATTTGTTCTGGCAAACGTCCGTCTTGAATGCTTGCTTGTTATTGGTCCACTTTTGACGATCTTACGCATTGGGGAGGAGGAGCGTAAGGGAATATTATTTTACAATGGCGGACAACCGAAAATATGACAGCGGAGCGCAGAAAAGAAGGAAGAGAAAAGAGCATCGCGCCAAAGAGGCGACAATCAAAATGCCTAAACTGACAGGCTTTTTTAAACCTGTTAGCGGAGATGGAGCAGAAACCTCATTATCCCCGCTCCTCAAACCCTTAGCTATGCTAACACCGGCACTAAGATCCCGCCAGAACCTTTAACCGTGACTGAGTCGGTGGCTGGACTGGCGTCTGTGGAGTCAGAGTCGGTGGAAGCGGGATCTTCTTCCGCAGATGGAAAGACGACTGTGGATCCGCATAGTACCGATCCGGCGCATTGGGGGGAAATTGACGAGTCCGTGCGAGCTTACTGGGCTGAGCGAGGACCGGAGAGCTGTCAAAATATGAATGTTGGCTTTCAAGCATCAGAACGGGTGTACAAGCATCAAAAGCGTCACTTCTCCAAATCTCACTTTAAACGCAAGATGTTAAATGGTGAGTATATCGAAAGACCGTGGCTGCTACTCTCCATCCACCGGAGCTGCATTTTGTTTTGCATGCCGCATTTTCAGCAATGCTAATACTCAGTCAAACTTTGAAACTGGTTTCAGTGACTGGAAGCACGCAACTGAAAGCAAATGCCTAAACTTTAAAAAATCCTTCAGAGGGCAGCACTTTGGACTTACCTGGGTCAGGATATTTTCTGAAAACTACAGTATGCCTGATCTCTTTTTCTAGGAGATATTGTTTATATCCATGTTCTGTCTGACTGGCAGAGAAGCACTTTTTGACATTTATTTCCTCCACTATTTACCAAGAACTTTAAAACCAAAGAAACAGTTTGAGTTTTGATATATTCCACTTGTACTTATATGAACTTGTAAATGCTGGGGATATTTGTATAAATATTGTTTTACTCGCTTTGCTTTGTAAAAGTATATTTGAGCATTGCACTTTCTTGCACTCAATCTGTTTTATAGTTTGTGTTGAAGTCCAGGCAACAATAACTATTCAGTGATTTTATTTTGTGATGCAAGCATCATATTCTAGTTTCAACCCCAACATGTGGTTTAGTCTTTCTAGAAAAGAGTTCAGAGTTGTTTGTAGTTTGTGACAACTGGCTTATTAAAGTTGTAGGTTGTCAAAACTTACTGTCTGGTCATTTTCTGCTCATCCTCTAAAAAAAAACAAAACATATATATATTTATATATATATTTTTTTTTACTCTAGCCCAGGGGCCCCCATCCTGACTCCAGCCCAGGGGCCCCATCCTCCTAAATCCGGCCCTGCTTTTGGGTACATATATATGCCATGCATATTTAATTATGACACCCACCGGGAGGTTTGTAGAGTGGGTGGGACTGCTGTATCGAGACATCTCCAGCAGAATTATGGTTAACGGGTTAACAGGTCTTTTCATTCGGACAGATAGCCTTTTCGCTCATGGTTCGCTCTCTTCTCTGCCGCTAAGCTTCATGGGAAAACACATAACAACATAACAGCACCCTCTAACCGCTACAATATTTTAGTAAATACGCTGAAGAACGGCAAACACTTGGAAGGCGACGCCTAACAGCTAAAGGCACTGGAGCCTCATCATGGTGGGTTCGTCCAGCTGAGTGACTTCCAAAACGCATGGTCCGTCCGCCTGACCTGTTGGGTCTCCTGGACTCTATCATCTTGTCTTAATTCATCTGAAGAACTTGATCTCTCTAATAAACAAGTCGAACAAATAGGCTCAGAAGGGATCCGTTGGTCTTGCCGATATTTGTCAAACACATCGTCCTCAGTTTCTGAGAATGACAAGCCCAATGATGTACTCTCTGTTACCTCATCAGTTTCCTCAGATTGGCCAAAAGAGATGTTATAAAATTCACGATTGATGTCACGATTCTCTGCCTCAATGACAGCAGTCTCTTCTTCTGGAATTATTGTTTCCGCAGCAGCATCTCTGTCTGTTGTAAAAAATGTGTCTTGATTTTGCTCGTGTTGCTCCCTGACAGGAGTAAGGACTTCAGTAAGAATCCTTGTTAGTTTCTTTTCATCCACTTATTAATATGCTTAAATTCTGCGGGTCGTCTCGTCTGATCTGAGGTCGTAGCCGAGTGTGGTGCGGGGCGGAGGAGGGGGGACGCAGCCCACTGACCGGTTTCCGGCTGTGCAGGAAACCGGGCCGGCCCGTTAACATTAATTAATTAATTAATAAATAAATAAATAAATAAATAAATAAATAAATAAATAAATAAATAAATAAATAAATAAATAAATAAATAAATAAATAAATAAATAAATAAATAAATAAATAAATAAATAAATAAATAAATAAATAAATAATAAAAAAAGGTTGTGCCTCTAAAGTGAAACAAATTAAGTGGGAAGAGGAAGGAATTTTTTCAGCATTACATTTTCTTTGCTGCTTTCACATCACAAGAATTTCATTTCCAAAGAACTACAGTCCAGTATTCAGAACAACCAGACAGATTTGACTTCAACTATTTCTGAAACCAAAGTTTGGTGTTTCAGTTTCAGTTGCATGAGAACCATAACCACTTTATTTTCATTTTCATCATTCAATTTTTTAAGCTTTCACTTCTAATGACTAATGAGCCAATGTACTCCTAAAAACCTACAAATTACAATACTTTTATTTCCAGTTTACTAAAGGCACAAACAAAGAAAGCACACAAGCTTGTTTGGTCTGACAAGCGTCAGACCAAATGCTTGTCAGACGTTTGGTCTATGGTCTGATATATACATATATATATGCTGGGCCGGATTTTAGCAGGGGCTTACTGGCTGCAGCCGGGGCCCCTGCATTTCGGGGCCCGAAGGATGTTTTATATTTTTGTGAATGGATAGTGTCAGAATTTAATCAATCACTGCATGATTTTGACAGCACCGATGAAAAATGTTCCAATTTGTTCTGGCAAACGTCCGTCTTGAATGCTTGCTTGTTATTGGTCCACTTTTGACGCATCTTACGCATTGGGGAGGAGGCGTCAAGGGAATATTATTTTACAATGGCGGACAACCGAAAATATGACAGCGGGCGCAGAAAGAAGGAAAGAAAAGAAAAGAGCATCGCGCCAAAGAGGCGACAATCAAAATGCCTAAACTGACAGGCTTTTTAAACCTGTTAGCGGAGATGGAGCAGAAACCTCATTATCCCGCTCCTCAAACCCTTAGCTATGCTAACACCGGCACTAAGATCCCGCCAGAACCTTTAACCGTGACTGAGTCGGTGGCTGGACTGGCGTCTGTGGAGTCAGAGTCGGTGGAAGCGGGATCTTCTTCCGCAGATGGAAAGACGACTGTGGATCCGTACAGTACCGATCCGGCGCATTGGGGGGAAATTGACGAGTCCGTGCGAGCTTACTGGGCTGAGCGAGGACCGAGAGCTGTCAAAATATGAATGTTGGCTTTCAAGCATCAGAACGGGTGTACAAGCATCAAAAGCGTCACTTCTCCAAATCTCACTTTAAACGCAAGATGTTAAATGGTGAGTATATCGAAAGACCGTGGCTGCTCTACTCTCCATCCACCGGAGCTGCATTTTGTTTTGCATGCCGCATTTTCAGCAATGCTAATACTCAGTCAAACTTTGAAACTGGTTTCAGTGACTGGAAGCACGCAACTGAAAGCAAATGCCTAAACATTAAAAATCCTTCAGAGGGCAGCACTTTGGACTTACCTGGGTCAGGATATTTTCTGAAAACTACAGTATGCCTGATCTCTTTTTCTAGGAGATATTGTTTATATCCATGTTCTGTCTGACTGGCAGAGAAGCACTTTTTGACATTTATTTCCTCCACTATTTACCAAGAACTTTAAAACCAAAGAAACAGTTTGAGTTTTGATATATTCCACTTGTACTTATATGAACTTGTAAATGCTGGGGATATTTGTATAAATATTGTTTTACTCGCTTTGCTTTGTAAAAGTATATTTGAGCATTGCACTTTCTTGCACTCAATCTGTTTTATAGTTTGTGTTGAAGTCCAGGCAACAATAACTATTCAGTGATTTTATTTTGTGATGCAAGCATCATATTCTAGTTTCAACCCCAACATGTGGTTTAGTCTTTCTAGAAAAGAGTTCAGAGTTGTTTGTAGTTTGTGACAACTGGCTTATTAAAGTTGTAGGTTGTCAAAACTTACTGTCTGGTCATTTTCTGCTCATCCTCTAAAACAAAACAAAACATATATATTTATATATATATATTTTTTTTACTCTAGCCCAGGGGCCCCCATCCTGACTCCAGCCCAGGGGCCCCATCCTCCTAAATCCGGCCCTGCTTTTGGGTACATATATATGCCATGCATATTTAATTATGACACCCACCGGGAGGTTTGTAGAGTGGGTGGGACTGCTGTATCGAGACATCTCCAGCAGAATTATGGTTAACAGGTTAACAGGTCTTTTCATTCGGACAGATAGCCTTTTCGCTCATGGTTCGCTCTCTTCTCTGCCGCTAAGCTTCATGGGAAAACACATAACAACATAACAGCACCCTCTAACCGCTACAATATTTTAGTAAATACGCTGAAGAACGGCAAACACTTGGAAGGCGACGCCTAACAGCTAAAGGCACTGGAGCCTCATCATGGTGGGTTCGTCCAGCTGAGTGACTTCAAAACGCATGGTCCGCCGCCTGACCTGTTGGGTCTCCTGGACTCTATCATCTTGTCTTAATTCATCTGAAGAACTTGATCTCTAATAAACAAGTCGAACAAATAGGCTCAGAAGGGATCCGTTGGTCTTGCCGATATTTGTCAAACACATCGTCCTCAGTTTCTGAGAATGACAAGCCCAATGATGTACTCTCTGTTACCTCATCAGTTTCCTCAGATTGGCCAAAAGAGATGTTATAAAATTCACGATTGATGTCACGATTCTCTGCCTCAATGACAGCAGTCTCTTCTTCTGGAATTATTGTTTCCGCAGCATCTCTGTCTGTTGTAAAAATGTGTCTTGATTTTGCTCGTGTTGCTCCCTGACAGGAGTAAGGACTTCAGTAAGAATCCTTGTTAGTTTCTTTTCATCCACTTATTAATATGCTTAAATTCTGCGGGTCGTCTCGTCTGATCTGAGGTCGTAGCCGAGTGTGGTGCGGGGCGGAGGAGGGGGACGCAGTTGCCACTGACCGGTTTCCGGCTGTGCGGAAACCGGGCCGGAGCCCGTTAACATTAATTAATTAATTAATAAATAAATAAATAAATAAATAAATAAATAAATAAATAAATAAATAAATAAATAAATAAATAAATAAATAAATAAATAAATAAATAATAAAAAAAGGTTGTGCCTCTAAAGTGAAACAAATTAAGTGGGAAGAGGAAGGAATTTTTTCAGCATTACATTTTCTTTGCTGCTTTCACATCACAAGAATTTCATTTCCAAAGAACTACAGTCCAGTATTCAGAACAACCAGACAGATTTGACTTCAACTATTTCTGAAACCAAAGTTTGGTGTTTCAGTTTCAGTTGCATGAGAACCATAACCACTTTATTTTCATTTTCATCATTCAATTTTTTAAGCTTTCACTTCTAATGACTAATGAGCCAATGTACTCCTAAAAACCTACAAATTACAATACTTTTATTTCCAGTTTACTAAAGGCACAAACAAAGAAAGCACACAAGCTTGTTTGGTCTGACAAGCGTCAGACCAAATGCTTGTCAGACGTTTGGTCTATGGTCTGATATATACATATATATATGCTGGGCCGGATTTTAGCAGGGGCTTACCGGGGCTGCAGCCCGGGGCCCCGGCATTTCGGGGGCCCCGAAGGATGTTTTATATTTTTGTGAATGGATAGTGTCAGAATTTAATCAATCACTGCATGATTTTGACAGCACCGATGAAAAATGTTCCAATTTGTTCTGGCAAACGTCCGTCTTGAATGCTTGCTTGTTATTGGTCCACTTTTGGCGCATCTTACGCATTGGGGAGGAGGAGCGTCAAGGGAATATTATTTTACAATGGCGGACAACCGAAAATATGACAGCGGGCGCAGAAAAGAAGGAAGAGAAAAGAAAAGAGCATCGCGCCAAAGAGGCGACAATCAAAATGCCTAAACTGACAGGCTTTTTAAACCTGTTAGCGGAGATGGAGCAGAAACCTCATTATCCCCGCTCCTCAAACCCTTAGCTATGCTAACACCGGCACTAAGATCCCGCCAGAACCTTTAACCGTGACTGAGTCGGTGGCTGGACTGGCGTCTGTGGAGTCAGAGTCGGTGGAAGCGGGATCTTCTTCCGCAGATGGAAAGACGACTGTGGATCCGTACAGTACCGATCCGGCGCATTGGGGGGAAATTGACGAGTCCGTGCGAGCTTACTGGGCTGAGCGAGGACCGGAGAGCTGTCAAAATATGAATGTTGGCTTTCAAGCATCAGAACGGGTGTACAAGCATCAAAAGCGTCACTTCTCCAAATCTCACTTTAAACGCAAGATGTTAAATGGTGAGTATATCGAAAGACCGTGGCTGCTCTACTCTCCATCCACCGGAGCTGCATTTTGTTTTGCATGCCGCATTTTCAGCAATGCTAATACTCAGTCAAACTTTGAAACTGGTTTCAGTGACTGGAAGCACGCAACTGAACGCAAATGCCTAAACTTTAAAAATCCTTCAGAGGGCAGCACTTTGGACTTACCTGGGTCAGGATATTTTCTGAAAACTACAGTATGCCTGATCTCTTTTTCTAGGAGATATTGTTTATATCCATGTTCTGTCTGACTGGCAGAGAAGCACTTTATTGACATTTATTTCCTCCACTATTTACCAAGAACTTTAAAACCAAAGAAACAGTTTGAGTTTTGATATATTCCACTTGTACTTATATGAACTTGTAAATGCTGGGGATATTTGTATAAATATTGTTTTACTCGCTTTGCTTTGTAAAAGTATATTTGAGCATTGCACTTTCTTGCACTCAATCTGTTTTATAGTTTGTGTTGAAGTCCAGGCAACAATAACTATTCAGTGATTTTATTTTGTGATGCAAGCATCATATTCTAGTTTCAACCCCAACATGTGGTTTAGTCTTTCTAGAAAAGAGTTCAGAGTTGTTTGTAGTTTGTGACAACTGGCTTATTAAAGTTGTAGGTTGTCAAAACTTACTGTCTGGTCATTTTCTGCTCATCCTCTAAAACAAAACAAAACATATATATATTTATATATATATATTTTTTTTTTACTCTAGCCCAGGGGCCCCCATCCTGACTCCAGCCCAGGGCCCCATCCTCCTAAATCCGGCCCTGCTTTTGGGTACATATATATGCCATGCATATTTAATTATGACACCCACCGGGAGGTTTGTAGAGTGGGTGGGACTGCTGTATCGAGACATCTCCAGCAGAATTATGGTTAACGGGTTAACAGGTCTTTTCATTCGGACAGATAGCCTTTTCGCTCATGGTTCGCTCTCTTCTCTGCCGCTAAGCTTCATGGGAAAACACATAACAACATAACAGCACCCTCTAACCGCTACAATATTTTAGTAAATACGCTGAAGAACGGCAAACACTTGGAAGGCGACGCCTAACAGCTAAAGGCACTGGAGCCTCATCATGGTGGGTTCGTCCAGCTGAGTGACTTCCAAAACGCATGGTCCGCCGCCTGACCTGTTGGGTCTCCTGGACTCTATCATCTTGTCTTAATTCATCTGAAGAACTTGATCTCTCTAATAAACAAGTCGAACAAATAGGCTCAGAAGGGATCCGTTGGTCTTGCCGATATTTGTCAAACACATCGTCCTCAGTTTCTGAGAATGACAAGCCCAATGATGTACTCTCTGTTACCTCATCAGTTTCCTCAGATTGGCCAAAAGAGATGTTATAAAATTCACGATTGATGTCACGATTCTCTGCCTCAATGACAGCAGTCTCTTCTTCTGGAATTATTGTTTCCGCAGCAGCATCTCTGTCTGTTGTAAAAATGTGTGTCTTGATTTTGCTCGTGTTGCTCCCTGACAGGAGTAAGGACTTCAGTAAGAATCCTTGTTAGTTTCTTTTCATCCACTTATTAATATGCTTAAATTCTGCGGGTCGTCTCGTCTGATCTGAGGTCGTAGCCGAGTGTGGTGCGGGGCGGAGGAGGGGGGGGACGCAGTTGCACAAACCGGTTTCCGGCTGTGCGGAAACCGGGCCGGAGCCCGTTAACATTAATTAATTAATTAATTAATAAATAAATAAATAAATAAATAAATAAATAAATAAATAAATAAATAAATAAATAAATAAATAAATAAATAATAAAAAAAGGTTGTGCCTCTAACGTGAAACAAATTAAAGTGGGAAGGAAGGAATTTTTTCAGCATTACATTTTCTTTGCTGCTTTCACATCACAAGAATTTCATTTCCAAAGAACTACAGTCCAGTATTCAGAACAACCAGACAGATTTGACTTCAACTATTTCTGAAACCAAAGTTTGGTGTTTCAGTTTCAGTTGCATGAGAACCATAACCACTTTATTTTCATTTTCATCATTCAATTTTTTAAGCTTTCACTTCTAATGACTAATGAGCCAATGTACTCCTAAAAACCTACAAATTACAATACTTTTATTTCCAGTTTACTAAAGGCACAAACAAAGAAAGCAAGCTTGTTTGGTCTGACAAGCGTCAGACCAAATGCTTGTCAGACGTTTGGTCTATGGTCTGATATATACATATATATATGCTGGGCCGGATTTTAGCAGGGGCTTACCGGGGCTGCAGCCCGGGGCCCCGGCATTTCGGGGGCCCCGAAGGATGTTTTATATTTTTGTGAATGGATAGTGTCAGAATTTAATCAATCACTGCATGATTTTGACAGCACCGATGAAAAATGTTCCAATTTGTTCTGGCAAACGTCCGTCTTGAATGCTTGCTTGTTATTGGTCCACTTTTGACGCATCTTACGCATTGGGGAGGAGGAGCGTCAAGGGAATATTATTTTACAATGGCGGACAACCGAAAATATGACAGCGGAGCGCAGAAAAGAAGGAAGAGAAAAGAAAAAGAGCATCGCGCCAAAGAGGCGACAATCAAAATGCCTAAACTGACAGGCTTTTTTAAACCTGTTAGCGGAGATGGAGCAGAAACCTCATTATCCCCGCTCCTCAAACCCTTAGCTATGCTAACACCGGCACTAAGATCCCGCCAGAACCTTTAACCGTGACTGAGTCGGTGGCTGGACTGGCGTCTGTGGAGTCAGAGTCGGTGGAAGCGGGATCTTCTTCCGCAGATGGAAAGACGACTGTGGATCCGTACAGTACCGATCCGGCGCATTGGGGGGAAATTGACGAGTCCGTGCGAGCTTACTGGGCTGAGCGAGGACCGGAGAGCTGTCAAAATATGAATGTTGGCTTTCAAGCATCAGAACGGGTGTACAAGCATCAAAAGCGTCACTTCTCCAAATCTCACTTTAAACGCAAGATGTTAAATGGTGAGTATATCGAAAGACCGTGGCTGCTCTACTCTCCATCCACCGGAGCTGCATTTTGTTTTGCATGCCGCATTTTCAGCAATGCTAATACTCAGTCAAACTTTGAAACTGGTTTCAGTGACTGGAAGCACGCAACTGAAAGCAAATGCCTAAACTTTAAAAAATCCTTCAGAGGGCAGCACTTTGGACTTACCTGGGTCAGGATATTTTCTGAAAACTACAGTATGCCTGATCTCTTTTTCTAGAGATATTGTTTATATCCATGTTCTGTCTGACTGGCAGAGAAGCACTTTTTTGACATTTATTTCCTCCACTATTTACCAAGAACTTTAAAACCAAAGAAACAGTTTGAGTTTTGATATATTCCACTTGTACTTATATGAACTTGTAAATGCTGGGGATATTTGTATAAATATTGTTTTACTCGCTTTGCTTTGTAAAAGTATATTTGAGCATTGCACTTTCTTGCACTCAATCTGTTTTATAGTTTGTGTTGAAGTCCAGGCAACAATAACTATTCAGTGATTTTATTTTGTGATGCAAGCATCATATTCTAGTTTCAACCCCAACATGTGGTTTAGTCTTTCTAGAAAAGAGTTCAGAGTTGTTTGTAGTTTGTGACAACTGGCTTATTAAAGTTGTAGGTTGTCAAAACTTACTGTCTGGTCATTTTCTGCTCATCCTCTAAAACAAAACAAAACATATATATATTTATATATATATATTTTTTTTTTACTCTAGCCCAGGGGCCCCCATCCTGACTCCAGCCCAGGGGCCCCCATCCTCCTAAATCCGGCCCTGCTTTTGGGTACATATATATGCCATGCATATTTAATTATGACACCCCACCGGGAGGTTTGTAGAGTGGTGGGACTGCTGTATCGAGACATCTCCAGCAGAATTATGGTTAACGGGTTAACAGGTCTTTTCATTCGGACAGATAGCCTTTTCGCTCATGGTTCGCTCTCTTCTCTGCCGCTAAGCCTCATGGGAAAACACATAACAACATAACAGCACCCTCTAACCGCTACAATATTTTAGTAAATACGCTGAAGAACGGCAAACACTTGGAAGGCGACGCCTAACAGCTAAAGGCACTGGAGCCTCATCATGGTGGGTTCGTCCAGCTGAGTGACTTCAAAACGCATGGTCCGCCGCCTGACCTGTTGGGTCTCCTGGACTCTATCATCTTGTCTTAATTCATCTGAAGAACTTGATCTCTCTAATAAACAAGTCGAACAAATAGGCTCAGAAGGGATCCGTTGGTCTTGCCGATATTTGTCAAACACATCGTCCTCAGTTTCTGAGAATGACAAGCCCAATGATGTACTCTCTGTTACCTCATCAGTTTCCTCAGATTGGCCAAAAGAGATGTTATAAAATTCACGATTGATGTCACGATTCTCTGCCTCAATGACAGCAGTCTCTTCTTCTGGAATTATTGTTTCCGCAGCAGCATCTCTGTCTGTTGTAAAAAATGTGTCTTGATTTTGCTCGTGTTGCTCCCTGACAGGAGTAAGGACTTCAGTAAGAATCCTTGTTAGTTTCTTTTCATCCACTTATTAATATGCTTAAATTCTGCGGGTCGTCTCGTCTGATCTGAGGTCGTAGCCGAGTGTGGTGCGGGGCGGAGGAGGGGGACGCAGGCACAACCGGTTTCCGGCTGTGTGCGGAAACCGCCGGAGCCGTTAACATTAATTAATTAATTAATTAATAAATAAATAAATAAATAAATAAATAAATAAATAAATAAATAAATAAATAAATAAATAAATAAATAAATAAATAAATAAATAATAAAAAAAGGTTGTGCCTCTAAAGTGAAACAAATTAAGTGGGAAGAGGAAGGAATTTTTTCAGCATTACATTTTCTTTGCTGCTTTCACATCACAAGAATTTCATTTCCAAAGAACTACAGTCCAGTATTCAGAACAACCAGACAGATTTGACTTCAACTATTTCTGAAACCAAAGTTTGGTGTTTCAGTTTCAGTTGCATGAGAACCATAACCACTTTATTTTCATTTTCATCATTCAATTTTTTAAGCTTTCACTTCTAATGACTAATGAGCCAATGTACTCCTAAAAACCTACAAATTACAATACTTTTATTTCCAGTTTACTAAAGGCACAAACAAAGAAAGCACACAAGCTTGTTTGGTCTGACAAGCGTCAGACCAAATGCTTGTCAGACGTTTGGTCTATGGTCTGATATATACATATATATATGCTGGGCCGGATTTTAGCAGGGCTTACGGGGCTGCAGCCGGGGTATATTTTGTGAATGGATAGTGTCAGAATTTAATCAATCACTGCATGATTTTGACAGCACCGATGAAAAATGTTCCAATTTGTTCTGGCAAACGTCCGTCTTGAATGCTTGCTTGTTATTGGTCCACTTTTGACGCATCTTACGCATTGGGGAGGAGGAGCGTCAAGGGAATATTATTTTACAATGGCGGACAACCGAAAATATGACAGCGGAGCGCAGAAAAGAAGGAAGAGAAAAGAAAAAGAGCATCGCGCCAAAGAGGCGACAATCAAAATGCCTAAACTGACAGGCTTTTTTAAACCTGTTAGCGGAGATGGAGCAGAAACCTCATTATCCCCGCTCCTCAAACCCTTAGCTATGCTAACACCGGCACTAAGATCCCGCCAGAACCTTTAACCGTGACTGAGTCGGTGGCTGGACTGGCGTCTGTGGAGTCAGAGTCGGTGGAAGCGGGATCTTCTTCCGCAGATGGAAAGACGACTGTGGATCCGTACAGTACCGATCCGGCGCATTTGGGGTTAAATTGACGAGTCCGTGCGAGCTTACTGGGCTGAGCGAGGACCGGAGAGCTGTCAAAATATGAATGTTGGCTTTCAAGCATCAGAACGGGTGTACAAGCATCAAAAGCGTCACTTCTCCAAATCTCACTTTAAACGCAAGATGTTAAATGGTGAGTATATCGAAAGACCGTGGCTGCTCTACTCTCCATCCACCGGAGCTGCATTTTGTTTTGCATGCCGCATTTTCAGCAATGCTAATACTCAGTCAAACTTTGAAACTGGTTTCAGTGACTGGAAGCACGCAACTGAAAGCAAATGCCTAAACTTTAAAAAATCCTTCAGAGGGCAGCACTTTGGACTTACCTGGGTCAGGATATTTTCTGAAAACTACAGTATGCCTGATCTCTTTTTTCTAGGAGATATTGTTTATATCCATGTTCTGTCTGACTGGCAGAGAAGCACTTTTTGACATTTATTTCCTCCACTATTTACCAAGAACTTTAAAACCAAAGAAACAGTTTGAGTTTTGATATATTCCACTTGTACTTATATGAACTTGTAAATGCTGGGGATATTTGTATAAATATTGTTTTACTCGCTTTGCTTTGTAAAAGTATATTTGAGCATTGCACTTTCTTGCACTCAATCTGTTTTATAGTTTGTGTTGAAGTCCAGGCAACAATAACTATTCAGTGATTTTATTTTGTGATGCAAGCATCATATTCTAGTTTCAACCCCAA
The DNA here is from genome assembly GCF_019740435.1 of Gambusia affinis. NCBI lineage: Eukaryota > Metazoa > Chordata > Actinopteri > Cyprinodontiformes > Poeciliidae > Gambusia > Gambusia affinis. The sequence continues at coordinate 16,557,647 of NC_057868.1, forward strand.
CATGTGGTTTAGTCTTTCTAGAAAAGAGTTCAGAGTTGTTTGTAGTTTGTGACAACTGGCTTATTAAAGTTGTAGGTTGTCAAAACTTACTGTCTGGTCATTTTCTGCTCATCCTCTAAAACAAAACAAAACATATATATATTTATATATATATATTTTTTTTTTACTCTAGCCCAGGGCCCCATCCTGACTCCAGCCCAGGGGCCCCATCCTCCCTAAATCCGGCCCTGCTTTTGGGTACATATATATGCCATGCATATTTAATTATGACACCCCACCGGGAGGTTTGTAGAGTGGGTGGGACTGCTGTATCGAGACATCTCCAGCAGAATTATGGTTAACGGGTTAACAGGTCTTTTCATTCGGACAGATAGCCTTTTCGCTCATGGTTCGCTCTCTTCTCTGCCGCTAAGCTTCATGGGAAAACACATAACAACATAACAGCACCCTCTAACCGCTACAATATTTTAGTAAATACGCTGAAGAACGGCAAACACTTGGAAGGCGACGCCTAACAGCTAAAAGGCACTGGAGCCTCATCATGGTGGGTTCGTCCAGCTGAGTGACTTCCAAAACGCATGGTCCGCCGCCTGACCTGTTGGGTCTCCTGGACTCTATCATCTTGTCTTAATTCATCTGAAGAACTTGATCTCTCTAATAAACAAGTCGAACAAATAGGCTCAGAAGGGATCCGTTGGTCTTGCCGATATTTGTCAAACACATCGTCCTCAGTTTCTGAGAATGACAAGCCCAATGATGTACTCTCTGTTACCTCATCAGTTTCCTCAGATTGGCCAAAAGAGATGTTATAAAATTCACGATTGATGTCACGATTCTCTGCCTCAATGACAGCAGTCTCTTCTTCTGGAATTATTGTTTCCGCAGCAGCATCTCTGTCTGTTGTAAAAAATGTGTCTTGATTTTGCTCGTGTTGCTCCCTGACAGGAGTAAGGACTTCAGTAAGAATCCTTGTTAGTTTCTTTTCATCCACTTATTAATATGCTTAAATTCTGCGGGTCGTCTCGTCTGATCTGAGGTCGTAGCCGAGTGTGGTGCAGGGCGGAGGAGGGGGGACGCAGCACAACCGGTTTCCGGCTGTGCGGAAACCGGGCCGGAGCCCGTTAACATTAATTAATTAATTAATTAATAAATAAATAAATAAATAAATAAATAAATAAATAAATAAATAAATAAATAAATAAATAAATAAATAAATAAATAAATAAATAAATAAATAAATAAATAAATAATAAAAAAAGGTTGTGCCTCTAAAGTGAAACAAATTAAGTGGGAAGAGGAAGGAATTTTTTCAGCATTACATTTTCTTTGCTGCTTTCACATCACAAGAATTTCATTTCCAAAGAACTACAGTCCAGTATTCAGAACAACCAGACAGATTTGACTTCAACTATTTCTGAAACCAAAGTTTGGTGTTTCAGTTTCAGTTGCATGAGAACCATAACCACTTTATTTTCATTTTCATCATTCAATTTTTTAAGCTTTCACTTCTAATGACTAATGAGCCAATGTACTCCTAAAAACCTACAAATTACAATACTTTTATTTCCAGTTTACTAAAGGCACAAACAAAGAAAGCACACAAGCTTGTTTGGTCTGAAAAGCGTCAGACCAATTGCTTGTCAGACGTTTGGTCTATGGTCTGATATATACATATATATATATGCTGGGCCGGATTTTAGCAGGGCTTACCGGGCTGCAGCCGGGGCCCCGGCATTTCGGGGCCCCAAGGATGTTTTATATTTTTGTGAATGGATAGTGTCAGAATTTAATCAATCACTGCATGATTTTGACAGCACCGATGAAAAATGTTCCAATTTGTTCTGGCAAACGTCCGTCTTGAATGCTTGCTTGTTATTGGTCCACTTTTGACGCATCTTACGCATTGGGGAGGAGGGCGTCAAGGGAATATTATTTTACAATGGCGGACAACCGAAAATATGACAGCGGGCGCAGAAAAGAAGGAAGAGAAAGAAAAAAGCATCGCGCCAAAGAGGCGACAATCAAAATGCCTAAACTGACAGGCTTTTTAAACCTGTTAGCGGAGATGGAGCAGAAACCTCATTATCCCGCTCCTCAAACCCTTAGCTATGCTAACACCGGCACTAAGATCCCGCCAGAACCTTTAACCGTGACTGAGTCGGTGGCTGGACTGGCGTCTGTGGAGTCAGAGTCGGTGGAAGCGGGATCTTCTTCCGCAGATGGAAAACGACTGTGGATCCGTACAGTACCGATCCGGCGCATTTGGGGAAATTGACGAGTCCGTGCGAGCTTACTGGGCTGGCGAGGACCGGAGAGCTGTCAAAATATGAATGTTGGCTTTCAAGCATCAGAACGGGTGTACAAGCATCAAAAGCGTCACTTCTCCAAATCTCACTTTAAACGCAAGATGTTAAATGGTGAGTATATCGAAAGACCGTGGCTGCTCTACTCTCCATCCACCGGAGCTGCATTTTGTTTTGCATGCCGCATTTTCAGCAATGCTAATACTCAGTCAAACTTTGAAACTGGTTTCAGTGACTGGAAGCACGCAACTGAAAGCAAATGCCTAAACTTTAAAAAATCCTTCAGAGGGCAGCACTTTGGACTTACCTGGGTCAGGATATTTTCTGAAAACTACAGTATGCCTGATCTCTTTTTTCTAGGAGATATTGTTTATATCCATGTTCTGTCTGACTGGCAGAGAAGCACTTTTTGACATTTATTTCCTCCACTATTTACCAAGAACTTTAAAACCAAAGAAACAGTTTGAGTTTTGATATATTCCACTTGTACTTATATGAACTTGTAAATGCTGGGGATATTTGTATAAATATTGTTTTACTCGCTTTGCTTTGTAAAAGTATATTTGAGCATTGCACTTTCTTGCACTCAATCTGTTTTATAGTTTGTGTTGAAGTCCAGGCAACAATAACTATTCAGTGATTTTATTTTGTGATGCAAGCATCATATTCTAGTTTCAACCCCAACATGTGGTTTAGTCTTTCTAGAAAAGAGTTCAGAGTTGTTTGTAGTTTGTGACAACTGGCTTATTAAAGTTGTAGGTTGTCAAAACTTACTGTCTGGTCATTTTCTGCTCATCCTCTAACACAAACAAAACATATATATATTTATATATATATATTTTTTTACTCTAGCCCAGGGGCCCCATCCTGACTCCAGCCCAGGGGCCCCCATCCTCCTAAATCCGGCCCTGCTTTTGGGTACATATATATGCCATGCATATTTAATTATGACACCCCACCGGGAGGTTTGTAGAGTGGGTGGGACTGCTGTATCGAGACATCTCCAGCAGAATTATGGTTAACGGGTTAACAGGTCTTTTCATTCGGACAGATAGCCTTTTCGCTCATGGTTCGCTCTCTTCTCTGCCGCTAAGCTTCATGGGAAAACACATAACAACATAACAGCACCCTCTAACCGCTACAATATTTTAGTAAATACGCTGAAGAACGGCAAACACTTGGAAGGCGACGCCTAACAGCTAAAGGCACTGGAGCCTCATCATGGTGGGTTCGTCCAGCTGAGTGACTTCAAAACGCATGGTCCGCCGCCTGACCTGTTGGGTCTCCTGGACTCTATCATCTTGTCTTAATTCATCTGAAGAACTTGATCTCTCTAATAAACAAGTCGAACAAATAGGCTCAGAAGGGATCCGTTGGTCTTGCCGATATTTGTCAAACACATCGTCCTCAGTTTCTGAGAATGACAAGCCCAATGATGTACTCTCTGTTACCTCATCAGTTTCCTCAGATTGGCCAAAGAGATGTTATAAAATTCACGATTGATGTCACGATTCTCTGCCTCAATGACAGCAGTCTCTTCTTCTGGAATTATTGTTTCCGCAGCAGCATCTCTGTCTGTTGTAAAAATGTGTCTTGATTTTGCTCGTGTTGCTCTGACAGGAGTAAGGACTTCAGTAAGAATCCTTGTTAGTTTCTTTTCATCCACTTATTAATATGCTTAAATTCTGCGGGTCGTCTCGTCTGATCTGAGGTCGTAGCCGAGTGTGGTGCGGGGCGGAGGAGGGGGGGGACGCGACGGGAGGGCGGCTGTGCGGAATCCGGGCTCCATAAATAAATAAATAAATAAATAAATAAATAAATAAATAAATAAATAAATAAATAAATAAATAAATAAATAAATAAATAAATAAATAATAAAAAAAGGTTGTGCCTCTAAAGTGAAACAAATTAAGTGGGAAGAGGAAGGAATTTTTTCAGCATTACATTTTCTTTGCTGCTTTCACATCACAAGAATTTCATTTCAAAGAACTACAGTCCAGTATTCAGAACAACCAGACAGATTTGACTTCAACTATTTCTGAAACCAAAGTTTGGTGTTTCAGTTTCAGTTGCATGAGAACCATAACCACTTTATTTTCATTTTCATCATTCAATTTTTTAAGCTTTCACTTCTAATGACTAATGAGCCAATGTACTCCTAAAAACCTACAAATTACAATACTTTTATTTCCAGTTTACTAAAGGCACAAACAAAGAAAGCACAAGCTTGTTTTGGTCTGACAAGCGTCAGACCAAATGCTTGTCAGACGTTTGGTCTATGGTCTGATATATACATATATATATGCTGGGCGGATTTTAGCAGGGGCTTACGCGGGCTGCAGCCCGGGCCCGCATTTCGGGGCCCCGAAGGATGTTTTATATTTTTGTGAATGGATAGTGTCAGAATTTAATCAATCACTGCATGATTTTGACAGCACCGATGAAAAATGTTCCAATTTGTTCTGGCAAACGTCCGTCTTGAATGCTTGCTTGTTATTGGTCCACTTTTGACGCATCTTACGCATTGGGAGGAGGAGCGTCAAGGGAATATTATTTTACAATGGCGGACAACCGAAAATATGACAGCGGGCGCAGAAAAGAAGAAGAGAAGAAAAGAAAAGAGCATCGCGCCAAAGAGGCGACAATCAAAATGCCTAAACTGACAGGCTTTTTAAACCTGTTAGCGGAGATGGAGCAGAAACCTCATTATCCCGCTCCTCAAACCCTTAGCTATGCTAACACCGGCACTAAGATCCCGCCAGAACCTTTAACCGTGACTGAGTCGGTGGCTGGACTGGCGTCTGTGGAGTCAGAGTTGGTGGAAGCGGGATCTTCTTCCGCAGATGGAAAGACGACTGTGGGTCCGTACAGTACCGATCCGGCGCATTGGGGGGAAATTTGAGTCCGTGCGAGCTTACTGGGCTGAGCGAGGACCGGAGAGCTGTCAAAATATGAATGTTGGCTTTCAAGCATCAGAACGGGTGTACAAGCATCAAAAGCGTCACTTCTCCAAATCTCACTTTAAACGCAAGATGTTAAATGGTGAGTATATCGAAGACCGTGGCTGCTCTACTCTCCATCCACCGGAGCTGCATTTTGTTTTGCATGCCGCATTTTCAGCAATGCTAATACTCAGTCAAACTTTGAAACTGGTTTCAGTGACTGGAAGCACGCAACTGAAAGCAAATGCCTAAACTTTAAAAAATCCTTCAGAGGGCAGCACTTTGGACTTACCTGGGTCAGGATATTTTCTGAAAACTACAGTATGCCTGATCTCTTTTTTCTAGGAGATATTGTTTATATCCATGTTCTGTCTGACTGGCAGAGAAGCACTTTTTTGACATTTATTTCCTCCACTATTTACCAAGAACTTTAAAACCAAAGAAACAGTTTGAGTTTTGATATATTCCACTTGTACTTATATGAACTTGTAAATGCTGGGGATATTTGTATAAATATTGTTTTACTCGCTTTGCTTTGTAAAAGTATATTTGAGCATTGCACTTTCTTGCACTCAATCTGTTTTATAGTTTGTGTTGAAGTCCAGGCAACAATAACTATTCAGTGATTTTATTTTGTGATGCAAGCATCATATTCTAGTTTCAACCCCAACATGTGGTTTAGTCTTTCTAGAAAAGAGTTCAGAGTTGTTTGTAGTTTGTGACAACTGGCTTATTAAAGTTGTAGGTTGTCAAAACTTACTGTCTGGTCATTTTCTGCTCATCCTCTAAAACAAAACAAAACATATATATATTTATATATATATATTTTTTTTTTACTCTAGCCCAGGGGCCCCCATCCTGACTCCAGCCCAGGGGCCCCCATCCTCCTAAATCCGGCCCTGCTTTTGGGTACATATATATGCCATGCATATTTAATTATGACACCCCACCGGGAGGTTTGTAGAGTGGGTGGGACTGCTGTATCGAGACATCTCCAGCAGAATTATGGTTAACGGGTTAACAGGTCTTTTCATTCGGACAGATAGCCTTTTCGCTCATGGTTCGCTCTCTTCTCTGCCGCTAAGCTTCATGGGAAAACACATAACAACATAACAGCACCCTCTAACCGCTACAATATTTTAGTAAATACGCTGAAGAACGGCAAACACTTGGAAGGCGACGCCTAACAGCTAAAGGCACTGGAGCCTCATCATGGTGGGTTCGTCCAGCTGAGTGACTTCCAAAACGCATGGTCCGCCGCCTGACCTGTTGGGTCTCCTGGACTCTATCATCTTGTCTTAATTCATCTGAAGAACTTGATCTCTAATAAACAAGTCGAACAAATAGGCTCAGAAGGATCCGTTGGTCTTGCCGATATTTGTCAAACACATCGTCCTCAGTTTCTGAGAATGACAAGCCCAATGATGTACTCTCTGTTACCTCATCAGTTTCCTCAGATTGGCCAAAAGAGATGTTATAAAATTCACGATTGATGTCACGATTCTCTGCCTCAATGACAGCAGTCTCTTCTTCTGGAATTATTGTTTCCGCAGCAGCATCTCTGTCTGTTGTAAAAAATGTGTCTTGATTTTGCTCGTGTTGCTCCCTGACAGGAGTAAGGACTTCAGTAAGAATCCTTGTTAGTTTCTTTTCATCCACTTATTAATATGCTTAAATTCTGCGGGTCGTCTCGTCTGATCTGAGGTCGTAGCCGAGTGTGGTGCAGGGCGGAGGAGGGGGACGCAGCACAACCGGTTTCCGGCTGTGCGGAAACCGGGCCGGAGCCCGTTAACATTAATTAATTAATTAATTAATAAATAAATAAATAAATAAATAAATAAATAAATAAATAAATAAATAAATAAATAAATAAATAAATAAATAAATAATAAAAAAAGGTTGTGCCTCTAAAGTGAAACAAATTAAGTGGGAAGAGGAAGGAATTTTTTCAGCATTACATTTTCTTTGCTGCTTTCACATCACAAGAATTTCATTTCCAAAGAACTACAGTCCAGTATTCAGAACAACCAGACAGATTTGACTTCAACTATTTCTGAAACCAAAGTTTGGTGTTTCAGTTTCAGTTGCATGAGAACCATAACCACTTTATTTTCATTTTCATCATTCAATTTTTTAAGCTTTCACTTCTAATGACTAATGAGCCAATGTACTCCTAAAAACCTACAAATTACAATACTTTTATTTCCAGTTTACTAAAGGCACAAACAAAGAAAGCACACAAGCTTGTTTGGTCTGATAAGCGTCAGACCAAATGCTTGTCAGACGTTTGGTCTATGGTCTGATATATACATATATATATGCTGGGCGGATTTTAGCAGGGGCTTACGGGGCTGCAGCCTGGGCCCCCGGCATTTCGGGGCCCCGAAGGATGTTTTATATTTTGTGAATGGATAGTGTCAGAATTTAATCAATCACTGCATGATTTTGACAGCACCGATGAAAAATGTTCCAATTTGTTCTGGCAAACGTCCGTCTTGAATGCTTGCTTGTTATTGGTCCACTTTTGACGCATCTTACGCATTGGGGAGGAGGGCGTCAAGGGAATATTATTTTACAATGGCGGACAACCGAAAATATGACAGCGGGCGCAGAAAAGAAGAGAAAGAAAAAGAGCATCGCGCCAAAGAGGCGACAATCAAAATGCCTAAACTGACAGGCTTTTTAAACCTGTTAGCGGAGATGGAGCAGAAACCTCATTATCCCGCTCCTCAAACCCTTAGCTATGCTAACACCGGCACTAAGATCCCGCCCGAACCTTTAACCGTGACTGAGTCGGTGGCTGGACTGGCGTCTGTGGAGTCAGAGTCGGTGGAAGCGGGATCTTCTTCCGCAGATGGAAAGTCGACTGTGGATCCGTACAGTACCGATCCGGCGCATTTGGGGGAAATTGACGAGTCCGTGCGAGCTTACTGGGCTGGCGAGGACGGAGAGCTGTCAAAATATGAATGTTGGCTTTCAAGCATCAGAACGGGTGTACAAGCATCAAAAGCGTCACTTCTCCAAATCTCACTTTAAACGCAAGATGTTAAATGGTGAGTATATCGAAAGACCGTGGCTGCTCTACTCTCCATCCACCGGAGCTGCATTTTGTTTTGCATGCCGCATTTTCAGCAATGCTAATACTCAGTCAAACTTTGAAACTGGTTTCAGTGACTGGAAGCACGCAACTGAAAGCAAATGCCTAAACTTTAAAAAATCCTTCAGAGGGCAGCACTTTGGACTTACCTGGGTCAGGATATTTTCTGAAAACTACAGTATGCCTGATCTCTTTTTCTAGGAGATATTGTTTATATCCATGTTCTGTCTGACTGGCAGAGAAGCACTTTTTGACATTTATTTCCTCCACTATTTACCAAGAACTTTAAAACCAAAGAAACAGTTTGAGTTTTGATATATTCCACTTGTACTTATATGAACTTGTAAATGCTGGGGATATTTGTATAAATATTGTTTTACTCTTTGCTTTGTAAAAGTATATTTGAGCATTGCACTTTCTTGCACTCAATCTGTTTTATAGTTTGTGTTGAAGTCCAGGCAACAATAACTATTCAGTGATTTTATTTTGTGATGCAAGCATCATATTCTAGTTTCAACCCCAACATGTGGTTTAGTCTTTCTAGAAAAGAGTTCAGAGTTGTTTGTAGTTTGTGACAACTGGCTTATTAAAGTTGTAGGTTGTCAAAACTTACTGTCTGGTCATTTTCTGCTCATCCTCTAAAACAAAACAAAACATATATATATTTATATATATATATTTTTTTTTTACTCTAGCCCAGGGGCCCCATCCTGACTCCAGCCCAGGGCCCCCATCCTCCTAAATCCGGCCCTGCTTTTGGGTACATATATATGCCATGCATATTTAATTATGACACCCACCGGGAGGTTTGTAGAGTGGGTGGGACTGCTGTATCGAGACATCTCCAGCAGAATTATGGTTAACGGGTTAACAGGTCTTTTCATTCGGACAGATAGCCTTTTCGCTCATGGTTCGCTCTCTTCTCTGCCGCTAAGCTTCATGGGAAAACACATAACAACATAACAGCACCCTCTAACCGCTACAATATTTTAGTAAATACGCTGAAGAACGGCAAACACTTGGAAGGCGACGCCTAACAGCTAAAGGCACTGGAGCCTCATCATGGTGGGTTCGTCCAGCTGAGTGACTTCAAAACGCATGGTCCGCCGCCTGACCTGTTGGGTCTCCTGGACTCTATCATCTTGTCTTAATTCATCTGAAGAACTTGATCTCTAATAAACAAGTCGAACAAATAGGCTCAGAAGGGATCCGTTGGTCTTGCCGATATTTGTCAAACACATCGTCCTCAGTTTCTGAGAATGACAAGCCCAATGATGTACTCTCTGTTACCTCATCAGTTTCCTCAGATTGGCCAAAGAGATGTTATAAAATTCACGATTGATGTCACGATTCTCTGCCTCAATGACAGCAGTCTCTTCTTCTGGAATTATTGTTTCCGCAGCAGCATCTCTGTCTGTTGTAAAAATGTGTCTTGATTTTGCTCGTGTTGCTCCCTGACAGGAGTAAGGACTTCAGTAAGAATCCTTGTTAGTTTCTTTTCATCCACTTATTAATATGCTTAAATTCTGCGGGTCGTCTCGTCTGATCTGAGGTCGTAGCCGAGTGTGGTGCAGGGCGGAGGAGGGGGACGCGACAGGGGCGGCTGTGCGAAACCGGCTCCGGTTTCCGCACATAACATTAATTAATAAATAAATAAATAAATAAATAAATAAATAAATAAATAAATAAATAAATAAATAAATAAATAAATAAATAAATAAATAAATAAATAAATAATAAAAAAGGTTGTGCCTCTAAAGTGAAACAAATTAAGTGGGAAGAGGAAGGAATTTTTCAGCATTACATTTTCTTTGCTGCTTTCACATCACAAGAATTTCATTTCCAAAGAACTACAGTCCAGTATTCAGAACAACCAGACAGATTTGACTTCAACTATTTCTGAAACCAAAGTTTGGTGTTTCAGTTTCAGTTGCATGAGAACCATAACCACTTTATTTTCATTTTCATCATTCAATTTTTAAGCTTTCACTTCTAATGACTAATGAGCCAATGTACTCCTAAAACCTACAAATTACAATACTTTTATTTCCAGTTTACTAAAGGCACAAACAAAGAACACAAGCTTGTTTGGTCTGACAAGCGTCAGACCAAATGCTTGTCAGACGTTTGGTCTATGGTCTGATATATACATATATATATGCTGGGCCGGATTTAGCAGGCTTACTGGGGCTGCAGCCCGGGGCTCCCCGCATTTCGGGGCCCCAAGGATGTTTTATATTTTGTGAATGGATAGTGTCAGAATTTAATCAATCACTGCATGATTTTGACAGCACCGATGAAAAATGTTCCAATTTGTTCTGGCAAACGTCCGTCTTGAATGCTTGCTTGTTATTGGTCCACTTTTGGCGCATCTTACGCATTGGGGAGGAGGAGCGTCAAGGGAATATTATTTTACAATGGCGGACAACCGAAAATATGACAGCGGGCAGAAAAGAAGGAAGAGAAAAGAAAAGAGCATCGCGCCAAAGAGGCGACAATCAAAATGCCTAAACTGACAGGCTTTTTTAAACCTGTTAGCGGAGATGGAGCAGAAACCTCATTATCCCCGCTCCTCAAACCCTTAGCTATGCTAACACCGGCACTAAGATCCCGCCAGAACCTTTAACCGTGACTGAGTCGGTGGCTGGACTGGCGTCTGTGGAGTCAGAGTCGGTGGAAGCGGGATCTTCTTCCGCAGATGGAAAGCGACTGTGGATCCGTACAGTACCGATCCGGCGCATTTGGGGGAAATTGACGAGTCCGTGAGCTTACTGGGCTGAGCGAGGACCGGAGAGCTGTCAAAATATGAATGTTGGCTTTCAAGCATCAGAACGGGTGTACAAGCATCAAAAGCGTCACTTCTCCAAATCTCACTTTAAACGCAAGATGTTAAATGGTGAGTATATCGAAGACCGTGGCTGCTCTACTCTCCATCCACGGAGCTGCATTTTGTTTTGCATTTTTCAGCAATGCTAATACTCAGTCAAACTTTGAAACTGGTTTCAGTGACTGGAAGCACGCAACTGAAAGCAAATGCCTAAACTTTAAAAAATCCTTCAGAGGGCAGCACTTTGGACTTACCTGGGTCAGGATATTTTCTGAAAACTACAGTATGCCTGATCTCTTTTTTCTAGAAGATATTGTTTATATCCATGTTCTGTCTGACTGGCAGAGAAGCACTTTTTTGACATTTATTTCCTCCACTATTTACCAAGAACTTTAAAACCAAAGAAACAGTTTGAGTTTTGATATATTCCACTTGTACTTATATGAACTTGTAAATGCTGGGGATATTTGTATAAATATTGTTTTACTCGCTTTGCTTTGTAAAAGTATATTTGAGCATTGCACTTTCTTGCACTCAATCTGTTTTATAGTTTGTGTTGAAGTCCAGGCAACAATAACTATTCAGTGATTTTATTTTGTGATGCAAGCATCATATTCTAGTTTCAACCCCAACATGTGGTTTAGTCTTTCTAGAAAAGAGTTCAGAGTTGTTTGTAGTTTGTGACAACTGGCTTATTAAAGTTGTAGGTTGTCAAAACTTACTGTCTGGTCATTTTCTGCTCATCCTCTAAAACAAAACAAAACATATATATATTTATATATATATATTTTTTTTTTACTCTAGCCCAGGGGCCCCCATCCTGACTCCAGCCCAGGGGCCCCCATCCTCCTAAATCCGGCCCTGCAGACGCCTACAGCATCACAGCAGCACAAAGCTTCTTGGTCCAAATCCTGGCTGGGAGAACTTTCTTCATTGTGTGTTAATGCTTTTTTTTTTTTGGCTTTTCTCATGAATACAGGACGTGGCTAAAGCGGTGCATAATGTAACCGATAAATCAGCCCAGATTTTCTTAATTTTTGGTTTATCTGTAATCTTTCTTGCAGATGTAACCAATCTTTACATTTTCAAAGGTCTGAAAATCACTGCCCCGTTTTGCTCTGCTGTGGTAGATGGCTTGACAGACCGGTCACCAGCTCACGTCTGCACACGTGCGGTTGATAGTCACCCCTCTGGGACCAGCTTACAGATTTTGTTTGCTATATTTAGCAACTTTTCAGACAAAAAATATGGGGTCAGCCAAATCAGCATCAGCAGATCAGACTTTTTAAAGATCTTGATTGGCCAGAAAACTACAATTGATGCACCCCTAGTTCTAAATGCCAAACTATTGCAAATGAGTGTGTTAAAAGCTGTCAGAATGGTAGATAGCTGTGACTGCAAGGGTTGAGGAAACAGTCTGACGGCCTTTTCAGGGACTTCTTCAGATTGACTGATCATATTATGGAATACCAAATCTAACTTCTGTTTTCTGGATGTTGAGCACATCTGGCCATTGGGCTACATAGACAGATACATACATAAACTGTCATTTTCAGCTTATGTTTCCATCTCCTAATAGTTTTTTCTTTGACTTTTTCCCCCCTTTTGTTATAGTTTGTTCGCTTCCATCAACACAAACTTTCTAGAAACTGTTCAGTTTTAATTTTTTCCTTTGCTAAACAAAATGAGTGCAGAGATCTGAAGTGATTGGTTTTTCCTTTTCCCCCTTTAGGTGGAGGATCTGTTACAATGTGTAGGCCGCCCCATACCCAGGCTCTGTTGTCTGTGTGGTTGACTAAGGAATCTGTGTATTTTATATTTGCACCCAATAAATAATTTCACCAAGATGTGTCAGGGCTTGAAATGAAGTCATGTTTTCTACAAACTAAAAGGTGAGAATAGAAATTAAAGTAGCCCCTCCCATTGTTTCAAAGATGCTTAAAGTTTAGGATTAGGTCAAAGGTTAGCCAGCTTCCCCCATATTAAAGAGTGATAACTGAGCTACATAATATTGGTAGAATTATTGGTCAGATTTCTAATTCTGAATGAGACTAACACAGATAAGTTTCACTATTTAATTTTTATCAGTTACTTCAAAAGTACATTGCGATGGATATTTGGTTTTAAATATATTTAGGTTTCTTAAAAATATTAGGTTTTTAAGAAACCTAAATTCAGAACTTGTTTGAAAGAACGATGTACTTCGATACAAGGAGTCAAACTGTGGAACGACCTGCAAAACGATGTTAAAAATGTTAAATCATTACACATGTTTAAAAGAATGTTAAAGATTGTTTTTTTGAAGAAGTATGAAATAGTATAAAGTCAAAGTATAGTATTGTTCAGTTGAGATTGATGATTGACCTTGTTTCTTTGTTCTTCCTTTGTTTTCTTTTTTTGTCACATAAGACAAATAAAAAAATTTTTAGTTTTTTTTTTTGTTTTTTGTTGTTTTGATCCATAGTTGAGAAAAAGGGGCAGATATTCTAAGATTATTTTCTTCTTTCTGCTACCTTTCATTTCATTTTTAAATTATTTTTTTTTCTTTGTATTGAATTTTTTTCTTTGTATTGAATGAAATGAATAAAGAGATTTCAAAAAAAAAAAAAAAAAAAAAAGTGATTAAGTCTTGATTACTGATTTGGTCAATGGATGTACCTACAACATGCTAGTAATCAGCTAGCATGTTTTAGTTAGGACTCTGGGGCAATGCTGGGCTGTTTGACCTTTTTTTCTTTATACCTTTAATATCTTAGCATGCACAAATATTTGGCCTTTTTTGTTTTGAAGAATAGGGGTTGGGGGTTTCTTCATGCAGGTTTTAACTGTCGGCTTAGCTTTGGCTCGCTTCCATTATTTTAACACTGCCTATGTACGCAAATAGATTTAGAACTGATTTTTCTAGTGCTGATGCTCCATAACCGACATGATGGCCATTAACTTTCAGCAACTAAAACCTTATGTCAGCTGATGGAATCTACTTATTAAATAAAATATGAAGGTCTCTTTGAAAAACATGTGACTTGTTTGAAATGTTGGCAAAATCTTCTTGCTTTCGTCTCAGGAAATCAGCTGATGATACTGAACTTTGAGCTTTAAATGAATGTGATGAAAAAAAAAAACATTCTTAGAATACTGATTTATTGATTAAAAAAAGGCTAATTACAAATCGTTTTCATACTGGTGTGAACTCAAAACTTAAATGAGTCTTGAAGGATGCTGTCCTCAACGTTCCAACTAGTGCTTGGTCCTGGTTTATGCCGCTTTTCTCTGCGTAAAAAGCAGACGATCATCACGGACAGAGGTTCACTGAGCCTCTAAGATGTCTTAAAAATAAATGAGCAGCAGCAGATAGATGGTGAAAACGTTCAGTAGGAGCTGGAAAACGTGTCAGAACAGTTCCCAAGGTAGCAGCTCTAACTCCCAGCCTTTCCTCCTCATTTCAGCTCAGCGTAAAACTGGACCTGCCTCTCTCTGAGACACGTCATATAAAATATCCTCACGATCCGTTTTACTATTTCTTTGAACTTGTCCCCAGCTCAGAGTTCTTGTTTCGGTTCTTTCTTTGTGTTGGTCGGCGTCTCAATACCAAAGAAAGAGGAGGACAGGCCGCGGACGTCTCTTTCTCTTTTCACGAATGCGGAGAAGGAGGAGACGCAGTTCCCGATGAAATGGTCTGCCTGTCCCAAGATGTACAAGTCAGTTTGGGCCAAGTCCGGCTGCAGGCTCACCACCTTCACCTGCAGAGAACCCCAGGGAGAACTGCTGTTAAAAGCAGGAGGGACCACAGCTGGGCTGGTGCTGAAAGACAAACCGACTACAGAAAGACCAAATCCTTCCAGGGTTTAAGTATAATTTAAGTTTCACTCATTTTTGCGGTGCTACTTTAGAAATACTTGCAATATTTGTTCCTTATCAAATCCCTTCCAAAATCTAAAAATAGAAGGACAAAAATAAAGCAGATTGGACACCAACATTTTTATTCTTTAGAGAAATTAAAAAGCTCTATTTTTGTTTATTGTCACATTGCTGAACATATGAAGTTAGTAGTGTAAACGTTTGACTGCCACCTACTGGTGGGAGTTAGCGTCACCCAATCCCAGTCTTTTTGACAATTTTGTGGAATATTTAATAAATCTGGATAAATTTGTTTATTTTACATGAAAAACTGGAGGGACTGGTTCAGTGTTACTGTAGAAGGAGCAATATTTGCACTGCTTATCGTTATTAACTTTAGAATTTAGCCAATCATGGCGGCAGCAAGTTGCACTAGCTGTGTTAAGTAAGTTCTGATTTCCTCACTTCCTGTTTGAGGCGCTGCATGTCTGGAGAAATATTCATTCTGGCTTTGGGTGAATATCCTCTGGATCAATAATCCTCTGGAAGGATGTTTTTTTTCCCTCTTATTCATTTTTGGCCAGTTTTGATGCAAAACCGTGGAAACGGGATCGTTTTTACAATCGAGAACAGCTTTAGCGCCTCAAAAGCTCAAGTCATTCCTGAACTACAACCCCAAATCAAAGAGGAGTGAAAGAGGAGGATCAAGGATGCCCCACCAATCATATCCCGACTTCGTCTCTCTGCTTGGCTTCTGAACCAACAGACATATTTAAAGAGGAGCAGAGCTGCTAACAACTGAGCTACTTGACAACCCACCTTGCCCTTAAAGAGCTTCTCGATGTCTCTGCTGTGGGACTCAGAGTCGGTGGCGATGTAGACAGAGCGGGCAGCGGTCTTCCTCACCCAGCGCTGCACGGTCCGGCTGATCTCCTTCAGGTCGGGCAGGCAGGCGCTCATGGGAAGGGGCAGGGCCGTCTGGCGGTTGTAGCCGACGCACTGCGGCGACGCCATGAAGTGAGGCCCCGTGTCGCCGCTCTCCAGCAGCCGGCAGGCGTTTTGCTGGAGAAGAAGCAGGAAGAGGCCGGGTTCAGAGCCGGACCTGCTGCGGGTCTGACAGATATTAGGCCTGGGATTTATCAGGAAACCATGTGCATATTGTCACCAATATGTATGAACTGTGAGCCTGATCTACAGAACCTGATCTACAGAACCTGATCTACAGAACCTGATCTACAGAACCTGATCTACAGAACCTGATCTACAGAACCTCTCCCATCATCTGACCCAGTCGATGCCGATCCTCAGGTGGATGCCCACATACGGTCTGACCAGCAGGGCGGCAATGTGCTCCTCTCCCTCCTTCACCATGTTGGCTGACCACACCACGTAGCGCTGCAGACCCACATGCTCCTCCACCACTGGGAACTGGGCCGGAGCGCCGGGCAGCGCCAGGACCGGGTGCTCAGAGGCCGGGAACCTGTTCCAACACGAGGAAATCAAAATCCATGTAGCTGAAAATAACGATTAGATTGAACCGGAGCGGCTCTAATACACTATCAATGATTTTGTCCTTGTGTACAACAAAGCTCTTACTTCTTGATCCACTGAGGTTGGTGATAAGTGCTGAAGGAAATCCCTCCGAACAGGATGGACTGGTCAAACTCCACGCCCACGTAGTCCCAGAACGGCCCGAAAGGATTCCCGTCCTGGAGACGGAGCAGAAGCGTGAGTCCAGACTTCACTAGGAAGGCACCCAAATGGACATTTGGGTCGATACCGGTAACCAGGGTTTCCCCTAATGTCATATAAGCCTGATGGGCCACCAGGTTTTACTTGCATTGTTTGTTTATTTGTTAGGGGATTTTTTTATACACTAATAATAATCATAGCAAAGAGGGTTAAAGAGTCTCTTTGGTGAAACGGTTATAAGCACGAAGGCAACAGAGTATGTGAACACAGGGAGGCTGAAATCACCTGACGTTTTATTCACAGGAACTCTGTAAGCACTTCCTCTTTCTACTGTTCTACATGCTAACAACTTGAGTGAATAAAGTGACACTTCATGGATAAAGAATAAAAAAAATTTGGACGCTTTAATTAGGATGAAACAGCTGAAGCAAAAACAAAAAGTCTGTAATTTTAGATGTTTGCCTTTTCAAGACTTTATAGTTGGTGTTTTAACATTGCTAGTAATGCAACAAGGTGGAATTAAACACGGGTTGTTCATATCGGCCCAATTTTATTAATTAGTCATCAAAACTGATGACTAACATGGGTGGATGCTGATGGCGACGCAGCAGGAGGCAGAGCCTTTTCAATCATTCCAGTGTTTTACTGGGACGTTTTGTGACGTACCAACACAAAGCACTGCATGTTGTGGGCTGAAAGGAAAGTTATAAATGCTTTTATAGACGTATAATAAAAATGTGTGGTGTGCATATGTGCCCCAGTTACTATGATACACCAAAATAAATGCCGCTCAGCTATAGAAGTCACAAAAGTAGCAAACAGAGTCTTCCTGTTTTGAATGTAGCCTCTGTATAAATGTAGCTGTTCTGTGATGGATTACTGTTCAGTTTATTAGCTGGGATTCAGTATCCATGACCTCTGACCTTCATAGGGCAGGTCTTCCTGTCTGCGCTCCGCTGTGCTGCGGTCTCAAAGCAGTAGGCCTTCCTCTGGCCTGGGGGCCAGTATCTGGGAGCGAGCGCCTCCATGAAGTCCTCCAAGCTGACCACACGGTGGTAGGCAGACAGCGCCCCCAGCTGGAAGAACTCCCGGTACGGAACATGAACCTGAAGGAGAGAGAACAGGAGCATTACGCCACTGTTAGCCTTTTAGTTCAGCCGTACGAGGCGGCACGATGACATGACTTTGGTCCCATCAGAGATTTCAGAGAAATGAAGGCGCCGAGGCGGAAATTCAAACTGGAAGACTCTTCAGCCACAGCTGCATCATCCAACGTTCATCCGCATCGGCCCATGCACCATCATAGCCAATCACCGATCAATCTTCATTTGCTTTCCAGCCGTGCTCTCTCAGCTCCTTCTCCACCTCTATGCTTCGGGCTCCTTCAAGCTTCCACCGTTTCTCCGACCGCCACCACCAGTGTGGTGCCGGGGGGTCCGAGCGCCAAAGAACTTTAATTCGTTTATGTCAGGAAGACCTTTTTTTTTCTCTCTGTGTGTTTCTCTCCAGGTTGAAATGGTTTTTCATTTGATAACATAAAAAAACAAAAACAAAAAAAGCATAAATTGACCGTATAACAATTTTATCTTTGGGAAAACATTAATGTTTCACCCCCTGGGGCCCACAGCCCCCAGTGAGTGGGCTGCAGGTTTAGAGTGACATCAGCCCACCCAGGGCCAGCCATCTTGCTTTACACCTGGTTTTTATTTGGACTTCAAAATTCAGGTTGACTCCCAGAAGTGATGACTGAAACAAAAGTAACTATTTCAAAACTTTCTGTGTCATTTTTTATAAAAGTAGAGAAAAACAGATTAAAATCAAATTTGGTATGAAAAGAAAAGAAATACTGATTTTATTTTAGAGCCATATCGCCCAAATTGAACCTAAAAATATGTTCTTAAAAATAGTTGACTGGATTAGATTAAAGGTGAACTAAAGCTCTTATCACTTGAGCTCACTGCTAAAGCTATGTGACCAGGAGATGAGAGACTTTGCATAAGCATGCAGCTCATGGACTGAAAGAGTTTTGGAAAATGAAATTAAAGGAAAAATGAGAACAAGTTGCATCTGCTGATAGCATGACTGAGGATTTCATTTGGTCTGTAGTTTAAGATGGAGCTCGTTGAGCCTATTTCTCACATAAAACGCATGACAGTAGTTTAAACGTTGTCTCTTAAATTACAGACTAAATGTTCTTTATTTTTGTGTGGAAGAACCATTTTATTAAGGCAGGTAGTCAAGCTTTACATCTGGATGCAAAAGCTCAGAAAGGAGAAGACCTTTGATCTGCTCCAGAAACCTTACTTGACCTTTGAACAGGAGGTTTGTTCATCCCTAATCCATTCATAACCCTCCAGGAGTTCTAAGCTGTACTTACATTGGTGTAAGGCGGGGTGTGGTGGCGGTACACTATCCAGGGAGGGACCGCTAAGGTTCGGTTCAACATCTTAGCGAAGGCGAGAGATCCCAGGAAGTGGTCCGCCTGGTTCCCGAAGCGACCTGAAGGAGAAGAGCAGGAGGTTTCTCAGTTCCAAGCAGCCGCTTCTCAAAATAACCCGTCATTCCTCCATCACTGCGAACAGCTTTTAGCCGAGCCCTGGAAACGCGTCCAGACCGGAGGTATTTAGAAACCATCTTATGAAAACACAATTTATAGACTCAGTAACCAAACTTTTAAATCCCCATGGTTCCATCCTCTGAACTTCTGAATATGAAACGTTCAATTTCAGCAGCAGAAAACACAGATATGAAGCTGTGAATAAAAGTTATACCCATGCAGGGACAGTAGAGGACGTAGCCATTTTCATCCCACTTAAGTTCTTCACTAGAACCCAGACAGGCACGGAGGAGAAGAAAAAGAAATCCAAGTTTTCCTCTGAAAAGATCGCCTGCTTGGAACCTAACCGCCATTGCGGTTCATTGCTCTAACGCTGCTTGTTCTGCAGTTCACTGACAGCTGGCAAACGAGGGCTCCGCTCAATGCTGCCACCGCGTGGTTCTGAATCTATTTCTAAATGGAAATAAATACGTTTTGCTTTTTAGCCACACTTAAATAATCACATTTAAACATCAAACCTATTTTAATATTAGACAAAGGTAACCATAATTAATAAAATACAGTTTTAAAGTAATAATTTAATTTGTCAAAGAAAAGAAGCAATCTAAGTCCTATGTGTATAGGTAATAATGCCACGGCCTCTCAAGCAGACTTCTCTTTGACTAGGGCTCTCCAAAACAATTCTTTTTAAGTTATTTAAACAGCCTGAGACCATCAAACACACATCACCATGTTGACTATTGTTGACGATGATGAGAATCATTTTATTTTCTCCGTATTGTGTTAGCGTAGCACAGTCAGAGTTGTTGATTAGCTTTTGGAGTATTTTGGTGGTGAAGTCTTACCACTGTTCAATGTTTTCCCATTTGTGGATAATGACTCGCTTGACAAAATTCACACTTGACAGATAAAACTTGGCAGATAGATAGATGTCCCTGACTCATCTGTTCTATATCATTCTTTTGATCGGAGCATGATGTGTAACTTTCTGAGACATCTTAGCTTGCTTCTTTGCTTGTTCTTTTTTGGTGATTTCTTGGTTCCATAGATGAGACTGTAATCAGCTGTGACAATTGACACTGAAGTCAGCTTTCATAGAAATATCGTTAATTCAAAATTTAACAAGTGGGATCAATTCCTTCTTCACATAGGGATAGATTTCTCTTATATTCATTTATCATTTATCTTGTCTTGGTATTAAAATTTGTTACTTAATTTAAATTTGACAAAAAAGTAAAACCACAAAGAAAAAAATAAAAAATAAAAAATAAATTGTAAGGTTTCAACTGAAATGTTTTCAGTGGAAATCAAATTGCTTTCAGCTATTCTAAATCCGAATATTCTGAACTCTAATGCATGCAGATGAGTTCAGAGGTTTACAGCCAAATAGAAACTGTACAAAGGATAAAATATTATTATGTTGTTTTGATATTTAGACAATCCAGTGTAGAAGATGTACTTGAATGCACCACAAAAGTAAAGCTACTGGAAAATCCACCCTGGTCAGAAGGACTTTGACAGTACCAGTGTTGTCACAACTTTTATACTCTGTGATGTTTTGGACTAGTAGAATGCTGCAGGCAGCTGGATTTGACTTTTTCTACAACATCAGTGATGTTTACACTCAGCTTTACAATAATTTTAAATTAAAATAATTTAAAATTAAAGTAATTAAAACATGAGTTTTATGATTTGAATGGACCAATTCACATTCTACTGTATTTGTCGCATTTAAATGAACAATAAATATTTAATTTGGAAACATTTTACACCCCTTAATTTTTGTAAGTAGTTTTTTTATATGTACAGACCAAAAGTTTGGACACTGTGTGTCCAAAATTTGGTCTGTACTGTATATAGAGAGAATTGCAGATACATTCGCAAAGTTAAGAGATAGAAATTATGAAGGATTACTATCTGAAGCAGAGGTTTTCAAAGTGAGTGCCACGTCACTAGAGGGCGTCAGGGGGGCTTCAGAAAACTAGCAAGATGAGGGGAGGGAGGAGCTAAAATACAGAAATGGAATCTAATAAATTTTTTAAATCAGAATGTTTTAAGGAATTTTTATCATCAAATCTATTTTTTAAACATTGTAATAAATCGCAACTTAAAATAATTTAATTAAACATTCATTTACGTATTTTCATCCTCCTGACTGGCTGCTTGTCGAATTTATCCAGCTGTCCTTCTCCTGAAGCTAGCATAGAATGGTCCGGCCAAATTAAAAAGACATGAAGCAGCATTTATGCTAACCAAATGTTATAGAGAATAAAAGTGACAAAGAAAATCATTCTAAAGGTTGATGTTTTATTATATACTTGTGGCTGTAGTTTTATTCAGCCGGACTGAGGGCAATGGTCAAAAATAATTTAGTTTTATGTTTATGTCAAATCAGGCATGAATATAGATATTGAAGACATAGAAAGCATTTTAACTTATTTTCTCTTCCAAGTTGTCTTTGTAACAGTGATCAATAACCTCAACCCCTTTAAACAAGCAACACAAGCAGAAGCCTTAAATATGAATGATTAAGACCACCAAGCCTATGTGGACAACCAAAGGTGCTAAAATCTTGTTTATATAAAAGGGCCTGAAAAGTATAGATATTCTTTGGCGTCTTCACATGATTGGTACGTCGAGGAAAAAAATGCTGAAAAACCATCTCTTCCTAGCGCAACAGCTTTTATAAAAATCACGTTTTTCCGAAATTACAGTGCTTCCATCAAGCACATTTATTTTCCTTTAATTTTATAGTTAATAGAAATGGAGCTAGTGCTGCCTTGCATCCTGTGTATGAATCCTGTATGGTTTTTCATGTTCTCCCTGTGGATACGTGGGTTCTCTCTGGGTACCTTCACTTCCCTCCACTGTCCAAAATCATGACTGTTGGGTAACTGGTCTCTTGAAATTGTCTTACGGTGTGAAAGTGTGATGATGGACTGCCGAGCTATCTAGCCCAATGACTGCTAGATACCTGCAAGGATAAGTGGAAAGTGATGGATGTACGACAAAATGGGACACATAAATGCTACTCAATAAACCTCTGAAGTTTTCTACCCTCATCTTCTGATTTCAGCTGAAGGTTTAATAGTGAGAAAGAGAATACGGAAATGCATCTGATTTTGTCAAATCGGATTCCTCGCCAGAATCAGATGGAGTCGATCAGTTGAGCGACAAAGACTTGAGTGGAGTGAAGGGCAGTACTTCCAGAACGCTGTCATTATTTAGTCATCAATAGATCTTCACATGTGTGCTCAACATGGCCAGACTCATGGAGCGGGGTAGGCATGGCAACACATGGCCTTCAGGGGTGCGGTCGCGAAGCTTTGATTTCAGACGTGTGGACTCTCTGCCAGCTTGCCGTGTTTGACTTGAACCAACCGATAATAATTGGTTAAATATGTCAATATCCACTGCTGGGAGGCTGGGCCACACATGCCCTGTGATCTGCATACAATTTGTTGGTGGTAATTTACTCCAAATCAGAGAGCAGAAGAGATTATTAAGATGTCACAAACTTATAACCAGGAGGTGAAACAAAGAAGAGTAGCATTTTCTTTTAGAGTCCTGCAGACTTTTCCTAATCCCTCTACATCCTCAGCCAGTTCACTGCAACATACTCTCCTTTTGTACTCAATCACACGTTTTTTTTTTCATTCTTCTTTTTTACTCTGACGCCCGACAGCTGGCTGCTCTTTCCTTCTTTTCCTGTGTCGTTGTGTGTGTGTGTGTGTGTGTGTGTGTGTGTGTGTGTCTGCTCCTCCCCCATCGCCTGAACACACACTGTTTTTCATTGTTAGCGATGACAGCAATGATAACAATGCAGAGAACCACAACTCACAGCCCCAGTTTGCAAAAGAGAGTCGGAACGAAAGACGCTTTCTTTCAGGCCGGCGTGTTTCTTTGTTGTTGTTTTTTTGTTGTTTTTTTTGGATATAAACATTTAAATTAATGGGGAGAAATGTTATCCTGTAGCCTCCGTTTCTGCTTCTCTTGACTCACTGCTTGGCGTTCTGACAATTTCATTTCCCTTTTTGACGCTTTAAGTTCCTCATACGCAACACCTCACCTTGTGTGGCAGCAGAGGAAGACGTTTGCAGCTCTTTAGGAAATGTGCACACACACACACACACACACACATACACGTATGTCACTTCTGCTGCCCATGGTTTTCCACCGTGTGTGTTAACCTGGTTGCAGTTGGTGCAGGGTAACAGGCCCCTCACAGTGGCCTGTCACAAGGCCTTCCTGTGTGGTGACTGACAAGCTGGCTTTCAGTTAAACTCAACACTGTCATTTCATTCTTTCATCAGAAAAAAAAATCATACTATGTCTGCATCTGACTTTTGGTACAAACAGTTTGTTTCTGAAGCTTAGATGAAAAAGCAAGAAGAGATGAATTTCTTGAAAATAATCGCAAAAATGAATCCAAACACAAAATTTTTAGGATTTGTTTAAAGATAATTTGCGGATTGATTTCTGCCTCTAACAACCACACCTGTTCAGTATTAAAGGGGCCGAGTTATGTATTTTCCAAGGCACATGACGCCATATTGTAACGCAATCAAGTAATTATATTACCTTCTGTTGGTATAAAACAAAACTACATCCGTATCAAATATGACATAAGAGAACTTTGACTTTGCAACTTCCCAACTTGAAATTGTCTCTCTTTTAAAAACTCCCGCTCTTTCTGAAACTCCACATCTAGGAAGTCATCACAACGTTCCTCCTCTATTGACCCTTTGACAACATTTTTACCATGAGCTCAGCAGATGCGCAGTTCCACCAGGTGTTTGCCAATTGCGGCTGGCTAGTCTGAAGGATCTGGGTGGGGGAGTTGAGGAGGAGGGCTGCTCCGACGTGTGGAAACTGCAGCTCTGAGGAGGAGTCTCATCCTGAAAGGCGGGGCTAGGACAGGCCAGGTGTTTTGCACAGCTGAATGGTTGTCATGGGAGATTAAAAAATTTCTCAAACATGCATGAAAGAATCAAAGCAACAATGCAGATAAGTTTTTGATGAGGGGTAACATTATAACATTACGCAAAGCTCAAAAAAATGGATTTTACATAATACTGCTCCTTTGAGAAACATCTTTTAGGAAAACATGCTTGCAAAACGTCTCGTTGTTTTTGTGAGAACTCCATGGACCGTTCTTAATGTCCTGCATTCAGAACAGACAGAAACACAGAAACGTTTCTTCCATTTTTTGACACTTGTGTGAAATATTAAAATTTTAATGTATTTTTTGTAAATATAAACAGAATAACCCTGTTATTTTTTTTTTATCAACTTGCCTTTCTTGGTGTATGTTGGGTTTGATTTCAACCACAGAACCTGAACTTTGTATAAAGAACAAAAGCAGAGCTAGAGAATCTAACGCAGGGTTTGCAGCCTGTGGCTCTGAAGCTGTAAGTGGCTTTTTTTTCACCTTCCATAATGGCTTTCAAGAACTTTGGCCCAAATTTAAAAGGAACCATTTAATGTTTTTAAATCCAGATAATAACAAATGCAGATTTTTAACCATTTTCAATTTTTCTGCAATATTTGCACTGAATTTCCACAAAGGATGGCATGACAAATACCAGTAAAATGTTTTAGATCTATTTTCTTTGTCTTTAGGTTGGAATCTGACCTTAAAAAAAACCCATGATTATGTTTATCTTTATTTTGTATCCTAAAAATAGAAATAAAACAGCTGTTGTTTTTTGTGTTTTTGCAAGACCTTTGTTAAGTAGCTGTTTGTTTAAAAAGTTGTCTTTTTCAAAAGGTCATGTGAAATTTATGGCTCTAAAGGAGTTTTATTTGACCCTTCCGAGGGAACAGTGGCTTACAAGAGTACCCTTACCTTTTGAACTTTTTGACACATTTTTGACTTTTTGACACCTTTTGAATATTTTGACACATTACAACCACAGTCATAAATGCATTTTATTGCAATTTCATATGAAAGCCGATGTAAATCATCAACGCCATCATCCCAGAATCCTTAATTGTTCCAGTTTCAATCTGTTCAAAAGGTGACCACCAGAGGTTGTTATTTTTAGCCCCACCTCCCCGCACCCCCCACCCCTGTGGCGTTACTTCATGACTCTGCTGTTTCACCAGACCGGACTCGGCTCCACCCTTCACCTTATCAACCTGCCGCAGCCTGCTCACATCAGCTGTCTTTAGTGCGATACCCTCACCTCGTCACAGAAAACTCCAGAAAATTCAGCTCAGATAGATCCCCCCCTTCTGCATCTACACAGGGTTTATCACAGGCCAGCTGCCCGGTGGTTACATAATGGTCAGAGGAAAGGGGACCTTTAATTCAAGCGTCATCTGAGCAGCCGGTCACATGTCCTGAAACATTTCTGTCTGAGCCTCACTGACATGGTTGTGGGGGGTTCTGAGCAGTCAGTATCTTATCAACAGACAGAACAAAAACATTTAAGTTAGGTTTTCCACACTAATATCAATCTAATCTACTCACAGCAGAGAGGTTTTCCATCTGAAACAACATTAACTTAAACCTTTCCAAATTGTTTGATCAAATGTTGTAAAAATCCATTTTATAATTCATCATAACTGAATGTCTTCTAAACCATACAGTCACGCTTCGCCCCCCACCGCCGAAATGGACTGCAGCATCCAGGGTGCTCAAAGGAGCGTCATCACAGATCCTTCCCCACCAGCAGCTGTGAGACTTCATTTCAAATAACATCCCTGCTGTCATTTGGAGTGCAATAGTAGTCAGCTAATATATTCTAAATGTTGTTAACTTGTATTTTTCATTCTGATGTAATACACTGCAAAACATAAATTGTAAAATTATCTTTAGTCTAGTTTCTGGTGCAAATATCTTTGCACAATTAAAATGAGACAAAACTAACTTGCAAGTAACTTTACCGCAAGATATAGGAGCTTGCTTTAAGTCAATAATTTCTTAATGTTGAGGAAGAGATTCTAGTCTTTACTGGCCCAATCTAGACACCTCTATGAAAATGTTCGTTACCGATTCACTTTTTTTTTTGACATTGTAAGACATTCTTTTCATTTTTACAGTATTATTTTTCTTATGCTGTAAATTTGCTTTTAGTGTACAGTCTGTTCTTACTTTTCTGATTTAAAAATTTCTACCCTTAATCTGAATATGTATGCTTCTATTTACCTTTAACATACTGCTGGTACATCCGAACTTCCCCGCAGTGGGACAATGAAGTATGTTTCTGTTCTTTCTCATATAAAGCCAGGTGGTTTTAAACATCCTGTGGCAAATCACCCACAATTCACAGTTCCTTATTCCTTATCTCCAACACATCCACAGGGTAAAATTATGTATTAATGCTGCTAATGCTATTTTATAGCACAATCAAGTAGCTACTTTGCCTCCAGTTGTTATAAAAATGCTATATATCTCAGACATGACTTAAAAGAAATTTCACTTTGTAATTTAACACCTTGAAACCTTTTTACAAACTCCTGCTCTTTCTGAAACTCTGCCTTCAGGAAGTCGCCACAACATGGCTCCTCTTTTAACCCTTTAACAACATTTTTACAATCATTGAATGAGAAGTAGCTCACACAACGAGCTCAGCAGACGTGTAGCTCCCCCAGGTGTTTGCTAATTGCTCCTGGCTAGTTTGAAGGAGCTGAGTGGGGGGAGGCTGTTCTAAGGAGCAGGAATCTAGATCCCACCAGGCTTTTTTTTTCTTTTCTTTTTTTTTTTTTGCACAGCTGAATGGTTGCCCATTGGAGATTAAGGGATTTCTCAAACATGATTCAAAGAATCAAGGCAACACTGTCAGTATGTTCTTGATGAAGGAATAACATTATAAGACAATGTAATGTACAGCTCAAAACAGTTGACATTATACTGCATTTGGAACTTAGTGTGAGCTTCTTGGTGGACAATTTGCTGAGCGTTTCTGAGGATTACCAAAAAGTCACAATAACCATGCATTACAACCACGTTATGTGGGACACCATCTCAGCACACATGACGGTCAAACCTTGAGGCAGATTAGAAAAACGTTATCTCGCTTCGCCTGAAGGAGAAATCTCTGAGGAATGTCTGTGACACCTTGATAAGTGTACGCCTTGAAGAATGAAAGCTGTTCGGAACATAACAGAGGGTCCAACCACGTAATTAATGACGTAATGATGAAAATAAGAGTCAGTCTGTAACCTGTCTGGATCCAGACAGGTCGTCGGTGCAGCAGGACAGAAAGATGCTACATCCCTTTTTGTGTCCTGACAGTTTCTCTTCCAATCTGTTTATCGCCCATATCTCTGCTAATGTAAACCGCCCGTCTGCTTTAAACAAAGCCCATAAAAACACACACATGGTTACTTCCACCGCCACAGAAACTGAAAGACGGGACTGCTGAGCATTCTGGTGGCGAGGAAATGCACTCCAGATGTGAACAAACTGTCCCTCTTACTAATTGCTATTGTGCTCTAGATGATTATGTTGGGTTTGAGAATCAGAGTGATGTTTGATGTTGCTGAACCTGAAGTAGAGATGAACTGCTGGGACATGGTGGGGCTGCTCCATGCCTGATGCTTCGTTTAGTTTCATT
The DNA here is from genome assembly GCF_019740435.1 of Gambusia affinis. NCBI lineage: Eukaryota > Metazoa > Chordata > Actinopteri > Cyprinodontiformes > Poeciliidae > Gambusia > Gambusia affinis. The sequence continues at coordinate 16,585,466 of NC_057868.1, forward strand.
TTGTCTCCTCATCAGAGCCTCTGAACCAGAGTGGCGTCCCGTTTGTCACAGTGGCTCCAATCAGGCCTGATGAGGCGTATGGGAGATGAAATATGCAGAAACATGGCTGCCGCTCCTGCGTTGGGGGTGTTTGGGCATCTGAGAACTTTTCTGGGAAGGTTTGGGGGCATGAGAGAGATGGAGAAAGGAAGTGGGGATGTGGCATTGGGCTGTGTAGTTAAGGATCACTCAGACCACAGAGCTGCAACTGGAACGCCAACCAGCCGCGCCGCCATCCACATAAACAACGGGCTCATGAAAGAGGTCTCCGTCTCAATGCTGGGAAATGGTTTCACGTCATCCATCTTCAAGCCATCAGTTCCTCTCTTCTCCGTTTATGTTCACCTTCTGTTTAGGGCTGTGGAGAGCAAGGAGAGCAAGACTAAAGACGACCAGAGAGACGACTGGAGGTAAGGAAACATCAGTTGAACACACAACACAACCTTCTTTCTTACCTTCCTTCTAATCACCTCTCTCTCACACACACACTTCCTTCTCTTTTTACTTCCTTCCTTCCTTTCTTTTTCAACATTTCTTCTCACCTTCCTTCCTTTGTAGAAGCACCTTCGGATTCAGTTTCAGCGTTCATAGCGCCCTCTTCAGGTGAGCCCTCAGAGTTTGCTGCCAGATGATGTGTGACCATCATTACGTTTTCACCACTCTGTTCATTCAGAGTGTTTGACAACAACCAGTTAGGTGATGGGTGAACCCAGGGTAACTTCTGTCAGCAGGGTCGGGCACAGACAGACACTAGGTGGTGCTAGAGCACCTGCCCCCTTTTCCTCCAGACAAAAACGTGCCCTTCTGAAATTGTATTTATTATTATTATTATTATTATTATTATTATTATTATTATTATTATTATTATTATTATTATTATTATATCTAACAAACTTGAGCATCCGTTCCCCAAAATATCTCACAGACAGGAAGACACCAACGCTGCTCTCTGACATCAATCCAGTCCGATGTATCCACGAAAAAGCCAAATTAGGATTCATTACAACAGACGAGGAAGGCACTTAAAAAAAATCAATTAGTTGATACTTTTTTTTTCCCCCAATCAAACTGATTATTATTCTCATGCAGGACCAATCAGGATTTACAACTAGTGTTCCAGATTTCTGCACTGAAAACAGCACAGACCTTCTGTTTAAACAACTTGATTTTAACCCTGTTAGCTAATTGAGATGGAAATAAAACAACTGCAATATGAGTAATAATAATAATAATAATAATAATAATAATAATAATAATAATCAACCAGCTTGATAGTTTCTTTCAAGACAAAAATGGAACCTCAGTTTTCCATGTGTCAAATTGCTTTAAGTTGTTCAGGTTATTATAATAAAGGTTATTAAAATTAAAATAAAAATGACGTAAAACAACAGAACCCTTCTGTTTGTTTTCTAGTACATCGCTCAACGTTTTCTTTTTTAAATTAAACAATTCTGTCTAGACTAGACAGAGAACTGTTACTGTGATGCAGAAAATTTCTCTTCTTAAAAAAAATAAATTGAATATTTTCAGGATACATGAAGACATATTAATGAGATCATAACTCATTAGGAGGACTGATCAAATGGAAGAAAAACTAACTTCACTTATTAATATCTAAATTATTAAGCAGACCTCAAGTTAGATGTCTTCAAACGTTTGATGTCATCTTATTATCAATAGATTGTTTATTTTGAGGATGATTGATCTTTAAAATACTATTGAACAAAGGCTCATTCCCACAAGACCAAGATCTACATTTTAACAGCTTTGATTATGTGATTATCTGATGTGCTACATGAAATAGACCTGCAGCCTATACTCTTCATATGCAGTGATGTGGAACAGTCTAGAAAACAGAACAAAAGGTGAGAAAAATCAGTTTCAACCATTTTATCCCGTTTTGTTTATGCTTGATCACTGGTTGGTCATTTTCCTATTTTCTTCTGTCCAAATAACTGAAAGAAAATTAGCAAATGAAAATAACATGAACAGAAAATGTGTTAAAGTGTAACAAATTAGGGGTCAAGTTAATTTATTTTCAAATTTGAAAAACTATTGCAATCAAGGAGAGATTTCTATCTCCCTTTGTTGCTTTCTTTCTCTCTCACTTCCTTTATTTTTTTTCTATAGGGCAGATTTTTAATGAACAGTGTTCTAAAGGCAAACAAATAATGCTGAAATGTGCATGAAGCCTGAAATTAAAATAAAATACAATTCAATAAATGTGGAACATCTCTGTCTTGATTCTAAAAAGCCCAGCCTATAAGCTGTTAAAATGTGCTTACTTAGCTACATTACTGATTGAAATTTTTGATGTTTTTAAATGTCTAAAACATTTCAGATTTCATGCAGCTTCTAAATTCATTTTTACTATTTGCTTAGATAATTCTAAAACAATTTATGGCCCGAAATTGTGTTATTGTTATTATTATTATTATTATTATTATTATTATTATTATTATTATTATTATTATTATTATTATTATTATTTATATGTATTTTTCATTGTTTTAATGACATATTTTTTTCCGGATGAAAACATTTTAAAATCAAACTTTTCCCACTTACTTTTAACTATTAATTATCATTTCTTGGCCTGCCGTGAAACAAAAACGTTACCTGACATGTGACCATTTAAAAGTCCAAACAAATTGCCCCTAAGTGGTGTCTCAAAAACGGCTTTTCTGCGTGTCTATGTCCACAAATAAGGCAGCCGCTTCAGGCGGCTACAACACAAGAAGCCCGACGACCTCAAGATTGACGAAAAAAACAACCTGGAAGTTTTTTGGTCTATAAATGGTGAATGTTTTCCCTCCATTTTCCCTCCGGTTTGGGAGCTACAAACAAAAGGCAGAACCTGGGTTCTGACTGTGTTCTCCCAGGTAAAGCGCTGGTCTCTCACGGAACAACAGCCCATACAACCCCCGCTCTGTTGCGTTCGTGTGCGGTCGGAAACCTGTATGTTTCGCTTGAGCGACTTTCGGGAAACGTGTGTGACGCAAAGCTATGAGTGAATGTTTGCGTCATTTGAATGCGTATTTCAAGGAAGACCACCTGAGGAATTGAATATTTAAAGTCAAGTTTATTTGAGGACAAGAGCAACATAAAACCAGGATCCATGAATATTCAAACCATTTTCTACTTAAGAATGCAAATAAATTAAAACCTGACTTTATTATTATTTTTTTTTACTTATTTATAAACAATGCATTTTTTACAAAGACCATATACAATGATAAAAACAAAATAACTCGGGATTTATTATTATTAATATAATTTTAAATTTGAGCAGAACTTGAATGCAGCCTGACTGAAGCTTCCCGCTGTTCCCACCTTCCTGATCTGTCTCCGCATAAACATGTTCACCCTACAGGCTGGGAGGGGGTGAGGAGGGAGAGGGGGAGGCGAGAGGAGGTGTGGGGGTCGCTGTCGGTGAGGAAACGAGCTGATGTGCCCTGGAAGTAATCCTTTCACCCCTCTCCTCCCCTCCCTTCCCTCCGCTGACCCCCATCCCCCCAAACCCGAAAATTATGCAGCCCATATATGAGGCGGGAGAGACCACCTCTGCTGGAACACAGGGTACGGAAGCACCATGTTGTTTTTAATTGTTAATAATAATAATAATAATAATAATAATAATAATAATAATAATAATAATAATAATAATAATAATAATAATAATAATAATAATAATAATAATAATAATATATTGTTGATATAATTAAATATGATAAAAAAAAAAAAACATAACTAAGTCATAAATTATATAAAAGTGCCTTATAACATCATATAAAGCCTTTAAGCTCATTTTTTAAACATAATAAAATTATAGAGTAAAATTGCTTGAATAAAACAATTCAATTACACAAAATTAAACTTATCTTCTTGTAAACTATACTGCTTATATAATCTAGTAGCAGAGTGCCAGAAAATAATAAAGAAAAGTAAAACTTTCAGTTGTATTGTATAAATTTGACTTCAGTTTAACCGAGGCCTGTGTGGACTCAATTTGTTTTGTTTTTTTATCCGTCACAGATGTGACAGATTAAAAAAAACTAAACTAACTCGGTATGTTTTAACATGTTTTAACAGATTCGGTAGAACAGTCTTTCAGAAGACATTAATTAGGTAATATATCTGACAATATTAAATTATTAGAACCCCTTCCAAAACAAAACAAAAACAAAATAAAAACACACTCACACACATATTCATTTTAAGGCCTCAAAAACCTATATGCCCTTTTAAATAATTTTGGAAGTTGCTTGCTTTTGGGTTTATGTATTTTTTTATTTTACTTTCTAATAAGAAACGAGTAATAATAATAAAACTAAAATATTTTGAAACATAAAATATTTATTGAAAACGAAGGCTGTTTTTGTCTCTCTCTTTTGTGGCCTTCTGTAACACCCCAAATTTCTTTTCAGTGTGACATTTATTTTCATTTTCAAATATTTTGCTAAGTTATTCTTTACTGAACAAAACAAATGTTTTTGTTTGTTTTGTGAGTGAAACATTCAACCCTACCATGCATGAGCAGTGAGGTCACAGGGCAACCCATACTTTGTTAGCACAAGTTAAATTATAAAAGGTGTCAAAATATGGGACAGTTTTTTGTTTATCTTTGCCAGTAGTTTTACTTTATTTTTTAAATCTGAAAAAGCAAATCAAACTTTTTAAAATACATGAATTTTAATGTATTACTCTGTGGATAAAACCCGGAAATCTGTAAACCAGGATTGGCTAAGTGACCAGGCTAAATGCTATTAGCAAAACTATCTAACAAGCACATATTTCTCTACATTTTATATGTTCAAGCTCTACAGGAATGTCCTCATTAACATTTGTGGTGTATTGCTAAATTTGTGACTATTAAAATAATTCTTTCTTCGAACAGCATCGCAAATAAGCTATTTATTACTGCAGCAATCACTATGTGGTAAATGAACGGTAGCCATTTTGAATTTTTCGCGTTGGGATTGGTGACTTTAAGGTTTCGATGCTTCAACATTAGGGCGTTACAGACCTTCTATTCCAACTTAGAATTTGAAATGTCTTCTGCTGAAAGCAACTGAGACCAATCAATCGTTAAAAAATTATATCAATAACTTTTAATATTAGAACAAAAAAAAGAAAGAAACAAAAGTATTGTTGCTTAGAAGAAGAGAAGGTGCAAGGTCTGTGGAAGAAGCTCAGCTGCAGGTGTTTTAAACTGGGTCACAAATTGCAGCGGGGAGGACTGGCAGCTGAAAACACCAGTAAATACATGCTGCTGTGACTGGTTCCAAAAAAAAAAAAAGTTTGTGAAAGTGGCCTGACGTCACACTCTCACAATGCTTACCGCCCCATAACTTCGCAGCAGCCTGCGAGGCAGAGCCAGGCATACTCTCGGGCCTCGGAGACAGAGCCGACCCAGTAGCGGATGATAAAAGTCTCGGACGCGCGGATCAAACGGGAGAAAACGGGAAGCGTGGGAGCGGCGGGACGAAGGAACCGCTGCGGCTGGACTGTACTCCGGACCGGAGGTGGAGAGTGGGTGGGAGGGGGGCAGAAATGGAAGCAGAAGCTCACCGGGACTCCATGTGAATTTGACTAATGCGGTGCTGGAAAGTTTTCGGTGAGTAAACTTGCTTCTTTTTTTCCTGCTCTCGCTTCTTCTTCTGTGAAGTAGCTGACCGTCTTCTCGCGTACACGTGCGGGCTTTGAGGCAACTTTCCGGACTGTAGGTGAACTTGTGGTGACTGACGTGCAGGAGGACCCTTGTGGACGGCCTGCATGATCCGATTCCCTAAACACTCGTTTCGCAGTTTTTTTTTCTCCCTTTGGCAGCCTAAAATCAGTCTGCTGAGTTTGATCAACTCTGACGCTGCTTGTGTTCTACGAAACTACGGTGCAGTTGCACGTTTCGTTGAGAGTTTTTATTTTTTCTTTATTTTTGGGGTGATTTCGGTGAGTCGGAACCAGTTTGGGAATAATTCTGAAGTGTGGCATGCCTGGCGCTGCAGAGGACAGGAGGAGGGGGGTGGGGGGGTCGGACTGAACGTCCTGTTGTTTGTGTTGCTCTAGTCCAGAGGAGAAAACTTGGCTGAAAGTTGCGCTCTGACTGAAGCGGCCCGCAACATGCATTCTCTGTTATTTTCACATTTAATATTTTTGTCATTGTCTCCCAAACGAACCGTTCGCTGTGGTTCTCGCCTCCTGATCGGATGTTTCGAAGAGAATCTTTCGCCTTGCAAAGAGAGTAAACAACAAGCAGGAGCCTTCTAAAAAAAAAAAAAAAAAAAAAAAAAAGAGGGGGTGGGGGGAGGAAGGGGTTGTTGGGTTCATAATGTGTGGACTCAGCTTGTGCACTTGTTACTGATAGCTGCTTTTGCCGCAGGGTTTGTTGCCACTTGAGTGTGAAAACGAGCAGAAAGAGTTGTAGTTTAAAGAAGTTGCTGTTCTGCGCTGCGCTGTTCCTCTCTGCGTGTTTGGACCCCCCTCCATTCTCCCCCACGCCCCTTAGTTTTGCTGATAGGGCTTTTCTGTAGTTCATTAGAAGATTACTGATTACTGTTTTCCTCATGGAGCAAACAGCATGAACTCGCTCTGAACTTTGGGTTATTTAAGGTGTTTTCATGACATCAGCTGCATTCACACATCCTGGGATTGTACAGGAAAACAGACCCGCCCCTCACACACCCAAACATGGATTGTTTTAACAACTCTGTTGCTTTTTTAAATTTCTCATTTGATTAGGTATGATTAAAGGGAAAAAAATCTATCTACAAAAACTTTAGATCAGCTTTTAAAGTGATGCTTGAATTCAACTTGAAAAGTCATACTTAATATTTCTGTTGCAAAACACAAACTGAATCTCTTAAATTGCTCATGAATTAAGATTTGGATAGTTATTGCCTTGTTGGAAAGTATTTTCTTTTCTGAAGCACAATAGTTTAAAAACAAATAGATAAAATGTGTACATGATATATGCATTATTTTTAATGTGAAAAAATGCAAAGATTTTTTTTTAAAACAAAAATATTCATTTAAAAGTTATTCACCTGATGGTGATTTATGTATTTATTCCATTTTTAAAAAAAATAAATAAAGAAATGAAGTACAACAATGAACATTTTATGGAAAGACACTTCAACTGTGTTAAAGTTTTTCACTTTTAGAGATTCTGCCATGGCAGGGCCAGACATCAGAATCGGACATATTTTCATTTAGTGATAGTTCGGCCAGACACTAGTGATCAGACTTTTTTTAATTTCCTCCAATTCATTAATTATATCAAAACAAAGAACTACTACCATCTTTAGCTCTAAACTCATTAATCAACAGTGTTTATTTTGATTTTCCTTTTTTTGAGTTGAATAAAATTGCAAAAAAACATACAAATGTACAGGCCTGTCGCGATAAGCAAGAAAGAAATTAATCGCACGATAAATTAAAAAGAGCTCAATCACTTCCATTTGCATGATTTATTGTCTTTTCTCTCTTTTTGCCAAAAAGTCTTCAGTCTTTTGACTTTTTTTTGAAGGACAGCTTTGTTTAAAGAAACTTCAGAGAATTCATTTTATTTCTCGTTTCTGTCGTTTTGTTTAAGTATATATATAGAGAGAACTGCCATATATATACATATTTGCACTTTCTGAACCACTTGAAAGGTTTGTTGCAGTCTGTTTTTTTACATGTTTGACCAAGATAGTCAACCTATGGTTTTTGTCAGTTTCAATTTCTTTGTTATTTATTTTACATTGGTTGTTCTACTCCTAATTGCGCTGACTGAACGAATTAAAGTTGTGTTCTTTTTACATGTTTGACCAAGTTTATCGTTCTATTGGTGTATGCATGTGTGCTGCACTGGTGCAGCGTTGTGAAAGAAGTTTGTAATTCAGTACATTTATGACTGTTTAAGAAAAAACTTACAAAAAAACGTTTAAGGTCAGTTCAGTAATGCTTTTCTGTATTGGATCGGTATCGGCCAAAACTTAACCTCTGATATTTATATCAGTATTGGAAATGCATCCCTTGTAAAAACTGGAGCCAGCAGGTTGGGAACCCATCAACTGATGGTATCAAACTGTATTGAATTACTTTGACAGATGATTGAGTAACAAGTTGCACGGTGGATGCAGTGGTTTCTGTATTTTATTTTTCCAAAATCAGCAGCATGATTCTTAAAGGAGTCTCTTATATGAGAAACATTTAGTGCCACCATTTAAGGCACATTTTCAGATAGGAATATAATTTAAAATCAAACTCATCCTCTCTTCCCCCTGCAGCTCCCAGCGGACCATCAAAGCCTCTGGCTACATAATAAGGAAATGGAAGTGAGTTTGTCGCGAGAGACAATGGCTTTCGGTGCAAGTTGAGACCCATGTGTTGACGTTTGCCCCTCTCTCACCACAACCACCCAACAGTTGGTGATGGATCTGCCCCGCAGGGATTTTGGAGACTTCTATTCTTAGAGCGTTTTGGAGCGTTGTGTGAGGTAGCACTTGTTGTTGCGGTGGTTTCCGAGGCGCCGACAGATGGATGTGGTTTTGTGTGTGTGTTTTAAAAGTTTAAGTGTGAATTTAATAGGTGAAAACTATCTCGACTGTCCCCTTGGAAGTCCTAATCTCCAGACGTGTCTTGCGGATCGGTTTGTTCTGAGGATTAAAAGGACAAAGCGGGCCTTCATCTCCTTCGATGTTTTCCGTGTCGTTATAAAATGCCGGATGATATAAAGTTTTTTTTCTGCTCTCCCAAATCTTGTATTCCTGCCTGCGTGGAGTCAGCTTCTTCTCGTTAACTTCTATGGCTTGTTGTACTTTACTTCCATGCCCCTGTGGTTGGGAGTCAGCGTGTTTCACGTTCGCCTCTGTCTTAGTATGCTCACACACACCACGTAGTCCTGTTAGGAAGATATGTGCATTTTTCTTTTCCCAGTATGCCCAGTATGCATGCGTGTGAGAGAGAGTGAAACTAAGAGAGCAGTTACAGAGTCTGGGGGAGGTCTTCTCCTCGTCAAATCCCCCCACAATTCCTTGCACCACTGCAGGCTGCAGCGGTGGCGGTGGTGGCGGTGGTGGCAGCGGCAGCGGCAGCGGCAGCAACGGTGGCGGTGGCTGCAACAGCAGGCTGATTTCCATGAGAAAAGACCATCAGTTGGGTTAATGGGAGGGACTGCTCTTCCAGGGAGCAAATGGTGGTTAATAACCAGGGAAGAATCGGAAAAGCTCTGATCCCTTTCTTTGTACTTCTTCACCTTATAGAGGGAATGGAATGGAAGGGGCTGGGGTGTGCAGGGGAAGGCAGGGTGAGGGAGCAAGGGACACTGGGTTCACGCCAGAATGGATGTTGCTCACTGAAGAAGCTCGGACTATTTGTTATTTTCTCCAGACAGCGGCAAGCTGAGAGCAGGAGAACTGCCATAGAATATGGGCCATTCCTGCACAAGTTACGCATGCAGGGTTTTTGTACTTTCTTTTTTGCATACTCCTATAGAGATGGGAGGGATTTGTGTATGAATGTTCAGTGCTGTTGGACAACGAGGCAGCAAGATTTATGTGTTTGTAGTAGGTCTGTAACAAAGTCTCGTCATACAGGATCTCACAATATTAAGTAGGAGATGGCCCTACTACACGTTTTTCAAATATGTTTGGCAGAATTTTGAGTTCACAGTTGGAACTATCAGTGTAACAGAGTGAAAAACAGGACACAAAAAATGTGTAAGTACTCCAAAAAGAGGCAGAAAGCATTCCCATAACAAGCAGTGGACGGATGTGTAAGGGTACGCTAAGCTACATAACCATCACAGCCCACTATGTCACTATCAACTGGGAAATGCCGTACACCAGAGAGAATTGTCTGAAAAGACGAAAACAAGACAGAAAATGAAATACCAGTTTGTTGAATTTTTTGGCAAAGTCTGTGAAAACGTCTGTTTGTGAAGCATGAATTTGATCTTTGACGGTTTCTTGAATGTAATATTAAAATCTCATCCAGCCTCAAACACCTCAAGCGAGCGTGAAAAGTCTCTTGTAAATCTGAGGAAGTTGTGTTGACCTTTTTCTATCAGCCTTTTCTAATGTGATACTTCAAAATGCACATAAGAAACATTGATGGAAACACAGTTCGCGCCTGGTCTTTTATCAAACCTTATGGTGCATAAGGGACTGCAGTTGCTGTGCACTGTTTGTCAGCTGGCTGAGGAAAGATTTCTAAAATATTCCCTTTAGTTCCATGAAAGATAAATCAGCTGTTTGGAAATATTTCCAGCTGCTAAAAACAGTCATGGTGTGGTAACTATTGATGCATTGCCCTTTATTAAGTTTCATGATTTTAAACTTATAGTTAGCAGAGATATCAGCATCTTGTCTGCCTATAACCAAACATGGGAAAACATATGTAACATTATTGTCATTATTATTATTATTATTGTCATTATTATTATTATTATTATTATTATTATTATTATTATTATTATTATTATTATTATTATTATTATTATTATTATTATTATTATTATTATTATTATTATTTTCTTTTAAGGTAAAGTTGCAATAATTATTGTTTTTCAGTTTTGAAGTTACAGTGAGATCGATGGTTTTCAGTCCTGTAGCACAGGACCACCTATCCTGTGTGTTTTATGTGTTTCTCTGCTTTACTGAACACACACCTAGCAACCGGCAGCATGCTGAGGAACCAATGCAATCATCTGAATCAGGTGTTCTGGAGAAGAGACACATGAAAAAAAGAAAAAGGAAAGCAAGCACTGAGGACCAGAAATGAGAACCACTGACATTATTGTAATTATTGCTTTTATTTGTATTTTTTTTGTGCAAACATTGTAAAATCAAAGTGATCTTACCCAAGATGATTGAGAGTCTCGTATGAACAACATCTGAAGCTCTCATGATAATATCTGGAGATTTTAATCATGTCATCCTGGATTCCACTCTGGTTGCTTTTCACCAGCTTGTCAATTGTCCCGCCACAAAAAAAACACAATATCTCCTCGGATTCCCAAGATCTGTTCTATGGAGCTCTGGGAACCATTACAAAGAATCTTCAACCTTAGCCTGCAAATTGGGAGCATGCCCACGCTCTGGAAGACATCCTGCATCATCCCTGTCCCTGAGAGGAGCCGGCCCAGTGAGCGGTGGCACTGACATCGCATCTGATGAAGACTCTGGAGTGGCTCTTCCTCAGAATGCAGGTAAAGGATGCTGAAGATCCCCTGCAGTTTGCCTACAGGGCAGAGGTTGGAGTGGAGGATGCCATCATCCACATCCTACATCGAGCCCACTCGCACCTGGACAAAGGAAGTGGCAAAGTCAGGATCCTCTTCTTGGATTTTTCAAGTGCCCTTAAGACGATCCAGCCCCCTGCACTTCTGGAGAAACTTACTAGAATGAAAGTAGACTCCTGCCTGGTCACCTGGATTTGCAGCTACCTTACCGGCAGACCACAGATCGTCAGGATGAATAATCACTTCTGACACTGTGGTCAACAACATTGGAGCCCCACAGGGGACGGTGCTGTCACCCATCCTCTTCACCCTGTACACCTTAGTCTTCTGCTATAACTCTGAAACATTTCATATTCAGAAGTATGCTGATGACACTGCCATCATGGGGTGCATCAGAGACAGCGAAGAGGAATACAGGAGCCTGGTGAGGGACTTTGTTGTCTCTCTGGCAGCAGTGGCAAGAGTTGAGAACATTATAGAAACTTGAGGCTATTATGGACAATGCCAGCTGCCCTCTGCATACTGTCATCAGCGGCCAAGAAAGCAGGTTCAGTGGGAGACTGCTTCTTCCAAAGTGCAGGACCAACAGACTGAGGAACTCCTTTGTCCCTCATGCAATGAAACTCTTCAACTCATCACTGGAGGTTGGAAGGAGGGCAAACAGGAGTACAATAGAAACAGAGGGACTATAGGATCGAGCTGTTAATGTAAATAAAATAAAATAAATCATTTAAGAATTGATGTATTGTTGGATGTGTTGGTGCTGTGTGACAGACTGAACTACAATTTTCCAGAAACGTCACTAAAGTTATTCATAGAAAATTGCCCATTTACTATTGTTTTGTAAAGTTGTTTTATTTTTTAGAGCAGATCTAAAATATTCAAAATAAAATGCAGATTGGAAAACTTTGAGCTAGGTGCAATGCTGCTTGATGTTCTATTGGCCAGTGTTTGCAAAGCAGCCATTACCCAGAGTGCCATTTATTTTCCTTGTTGCTGATTGGCTGTATGCTTCAAGAGTGGAGATAAATAAGAAAGTGAATGTCAGCTTTTGCAGTGGCACTAAAAACATTAAAAACGCTAAGAAGGTTTCCACTGTATAAATTAAAATGTTACAAAATACAGTTACAAAGAGGGTCTGAAGTATTTGTTGATTTTAACCATTGGCAGGTTCTTGCGGTGGCTAACCCCCGTGTATACCAGGGGTCCACTTTCAATTGGGTTTTAGATTTGATCAATTCTTTGTAGATTCTGTTTGTGTACCATACTTAAAAAAAAAAATAAAAACGGCATTAAAATTGTGCTCCATTTAGTTTATGTGGTTCCCATCTATTCTGGGATGGTGACCTGGTGCTTTTGTAACCCTGCTCTTCCATTTTTGTGGAAATGAAGATCAGTGAGCTGTTAAATGAGAGAATATGTTGTAAATGTTTCTCATCACAATAAAACAGTCTGTGGTAGTGGATTCCTGCAGAATATACAGTCAGTTGTTGAAAAGCTTTCATAGTTACTAGGGCTGAAACGATTATAATCTGACTAATTGTTATTAATCCTTTATTACAACAATCGTCAACTTACCTAGTAATCAAGTAATTGTTAACCTGAGTACTCAGTCTAAATAGGCCATCTACTGAGAAAAACAACACATTCGGAGCAGTAATTAAGCCAAGAACCGTGTTGATATGTTTCGGTCAAAACTCTTAAAGTTGCATCGTTTTAGCTCCACAGGTTCAGATTCACTAAAGGACTTCTGTTGTTGCATTTTAATTAATTAAATACTTATTTTATTAATTAAAAAACAAAACAAAATTATTTGTTCATTTGCATTGCTTATTATGCTTCTAATATTGTCTAAGAAAGGCTTAAGTGGTTAAATAAAAAATTTTTGAATGTGCCTTCTTTTGTTCAGATTAATCTTCAGAATAATCAATAAACTACTCAAATACTTGTTAGTCGCAGCCCAAAGACTTACATGTGAAACTGATCTATTCCACCAATCTGATCTTCTTGTTCTTAATCTTATTTATTAAAATCATAATTTATAATGAAGTCTTCAAAAGAATCTAAAAAGCAAATTAGTATTTTATTTTCCTCCGGCCAACTTGTTTTTTTTACATATGGGATTAAAGAGCTCCATATTATTTGTTTTGCACAAAATTGCAAATTTATATAAAAATTTGCAATTTTGGTAAAATGTTGGTAATGTTGGTGCAAAGTTGGTAAAATGAAATAACCAGAAATCCCTTATTCCCTTATTCATGATTCAGTATTCATGGATATTTCTGTGGAACATAACTCTTAAATTCTTTTATGGAAAACCTTGCCTATTTGTAGTTTTTCTTTTTTTCGTTTGCAGATCCAATCTAAAATATTCGAAAAGGAAGCATGTGAAGCTAAAATACCTCAGCGCTATGTTTCTTGACACACTGTCAGCTATATGTCAGTCCAGCCAATCCAGCAGAGCCTTTTATGTACCATAGATTTGAGCTTCTGCGCTAATGCTAACATGGTTTCCATTGTGTGTATTAATGCGTATTTAGGGTAAATTTAGTGTTTGAACTATTAAAACTGGCACTGTTTTAGATGGGGTCTCAAGTATTTATGGATTTTAGCTATTCATGGTCCCTGTAATGAGGGGGGTTCATTGTATATGGGCTCCTTCTGTTATGAAATACTGTCAGTAAATTACCTTTGCAAGTGTATTGTAGCTATTGGTGGACAGCTATGTTTCTTAACCCCCATGAATAGTGGGGGTCCGTTGAACATCAGGGTAAATAGAGCAGTATGTATTTCCAACATGAAGCTGTCAGCCGTGACAGATCTAGGACTGATGCTGATTGAAAACAGACATCTGAATGTGTGTGTAGCATACTCTCACAGCACTCCACACTGATATTTCCTGGGCTAATTAAACTATAAATAACTCCACAATTTGATAGTTATTACGCGGACATGTACGGTTCTTTATCGCAGGCACACATTTCCTGGGCTTTTTTCCTGGTGGCTTACGCAGCGTGCCAGGCAGAAATAGTAAGGAGAAGCTACACGCTGGAACCACACGCCGCCACTTTTCCCTGCGTATCGTTTTCTAGGAAGAATCAAATCAAAAATCAAAATCAAATCAAACTTTGTTTGTATAGCACATTTCAGCAGCAAGGCATTTCAAAGTGCTTTACATCAAATCAAACACAAAAAAACACAATGCAACAGAATCAACATCAAAAACACAACATAGTCAGATTCCGTCAATAAATTTGCAATTGATTACGTTTCAAATACAACTCTAAACAAGTGGGTTTTTAGTTGAGATTTAAAGGAAGTCAGTGTTTCAGCTGTTTTACAGTTTTCTGGAAGTTTGTTCCAGATTTTTGGTGCATAGATGCTGAATGCCGCTTCTCCTCGTTTGGTTCTGGTTCTGGGGATGCAGAGCAGAACCAGAACCAGAAGACCTGAGAGGTCTGGAAGGTTGATAAAACAACAGCAGATCTTTAATGTGTTGTGGTGCTAAACCAGAGCAGCTGTGGCTCTGCAGAACCTCCATCCATCCATGCATTAACCGATACCCACGGTTCACCCACGGGGAAACACCCCCTCTTTTTTCCATGCTTGGTTTCCTGTCACTCCATCCTTCCATTTATTTACCACTTCATTTCTCTTTTTCTTTTGCACCTATGTTTTTTCTTTACTCTGTCCAACTGTCCCCCTCTGTTTAGGCTTTCATCCATCCCTCTCTTCCAGTTTACAGCCCCCAGGCCACTTCCGCCAGGCTGTCTGCAGCTGATTTATTAATAGGCTTTTCTCTGCGCGGTAAACATGGCATTGGTTTAACAGGCCGACTCTCGACACTGACGGACTGGTACCTGACCTCACACACTCACTGACCTCAGGATACAGGAAGGTCTGTTGGTATTAAAGCAGACTGGGAGAAGGAGCGGGGGGGGGAAATCAGGAGCAGAAGTAATTTGCAGTAATTGGTCAAATCTTTGGCCGTGTATTTCACAATGGAGGCTAAGAAGCAGAGCATGCTTCCCCTAGTTGGTATAAACTGAGCAACAGATATACGTATTAATTTATTCCCAGACTGCTGTTAGTTTCATACAGTTGATGGAAATTGTGTGATGAGTTAAGTAGTGTGTTGTTCTCTCATATGAAGTAATTTGAATGTTTTTTAGTATTATATATTTACTGGTTTATTTGTTGTTTATGTTTTTAGTCATTCCAGCATATATATGTTTTTGATTGACAGCTTTAATGTTTTTGACCTCCACTGGTTGAAGGAGGGGAATTAAGTGCCATGCCCTCTAGCTAAATATTCATTGTTAGGTTTCTTGTTTTTTTTAGTGACTTGCTGTGCAATCGCTTGCCTCTTGGAATATAAATAAAAATCTACCTATCTATTCCCGTTTACAACCAATAAGATATGCCAAACTGCTTCAGATTTACTTTGACTTGGACGTTAAATATTCCTGGGTACGTCTGTTTGCTAAATCCTGACTTCCTTTAGTCAGAAGTAGGACATGTTTCCTCAAATTTTTCTTGACTTTAACTAAGGACTAAATAAAAATGTGTTCAAACAACAACCTCCCAACATCTATTTTCAGGGAGCAAACACACTGCCTGGTTTTTAGTGTTTTGGTCTGAGTGACGCATCAGGAAGAAAACTGCTCAGACGGCGTCCAGTTTACAGCTTTAAGCCGATGCCTTTAAATAACTCAGGTTTGTGGCGAAATGCGTTCCATGTGTTCGTGTCCGACATTTCCCACGTTATTTGTGTGCACTATTCAATTCAGGATGTAGTAATTGATTAAGCTTTTCCTTACCTTGATGATTTATCCCTGTGTGTTTCCCTCCATCTTAATAACACTCATATTACCGGTTTAAGCAAATTAATTCTAAGCAGGTTAATTTTAGATTTTGTGACATTTAATATTCACATCATAGGAATTATTTTTGTGTATAAACCATGTCTTTTCAATTGTTTTAATCTCCTGTGTAGCGTGAACTAGACCTTTTTATTGACTGTTAAGCTACAATTAAAAATACAAAAAAGGAGCTTTTAGTTTTTATGATGTATGTCAAAACAATAATAATAGAAGTGTCGTCTTCTCAAATATAATATCTGAAAAGCTATTAGGGAGAATAAGATATTGTGTCTTATACTACTCAATATCAGCTCATTATTAATGCACTAATCCATGGTAAAACAAAGGAAGCCTAATTATTTAAGAAGCAAAACACTTTGGTGCAACGCTGCTTGAATATTGGCGAGCAGCCAATCCAGAAACACCTTTTGTTTTCCTTGGTGCTGATTGGTTGTACCCTCAAGAACATAGACAAAGATGACCGTGGATGCTAGCTTCTGTGGTAGTGCTAAAATGATTTCCACTGCACTTATTAATGTATATTAAGGTATATTTTGTGTTTGAACTATTAAAATACAGAGTTGTTGGCAGCTTTCTGCCTTCAACTCTGTAGGCAGATCTCAAGTTTTTGGGGATTTTAGCTTCTCACAGACGGCCGTGACCCCTGACTGCAACAAATAGTGGCTCGCCAATTTAAAACTTCTTGTATTGATTGTACACTGATCTCAGGTTATTTCTATTGAGTGACTGAGAAAAAAAAGAAGCCATACCTTCCTTTGTTTATGGATTCAGTTTAACTTTTGAGTTTCCTAAATATGAATTTGTTACGTCTGCAGTGAAGTGCAAGAAATATTGTCCACATAAACACTGACAAGCTAACGTAATAAACCATTAAAGTAGTTTTAAATGGTTGTGGAATTTTTAGATTTATTTATTTATTTTTTTACAAATGTGCAAATGAGCTAAAATGAAATGCTAATATGTATTTGTCCTTTAAATGTAACTAATAAAGAAAACACTTAAACAGCATAAACTAAGGTTGGCTTGGATTTTAATAACTTGAACCATGTGCTTTTGGAGATATAAAATATTAAATTTAACCTTGTTATAGACTGATATTCCATCTTGAATTACTTGGATCAGCATCAGGGTCAAACAAATCTGGATTGGGACATCCTGAAAGTGTAACGCAGGATCAGATAATATGCTTAGCAGATGGTGTCAAAGCATTCTCAGATGTCTCATAGCAGAAAAGGGTAACATAATTTTTTTTTTTTAAATTTTGAAACAGAAGCACCTTACAGCACTAGTCGAATAACGTAACCTTGCAGGACAAACTTGGACGGTATTTCTGACAGTCAGCTTCCTAACAGAGAGCTGGAGCAAAAGCAGAGGAAGAAGCCATTAAATTTTAGTGCTGGTAAAATGGAGCATTGTCCTTGACTGAGGATGATTGCTCATCTTTCTTGTAGCCATGCATAAAATGCTCTTATTGCCAGTGAGTTCTGTTAACATAAATTTGAGAAGGTGCAAAAATAATCCCTTTTCTTCTTGATCGTTTAACAAACCATATTCCATTGCTGCAATTTTACGGGATCTTATTAAATCCAATTAGAGATCATAAGATTCTTGTTCTTGTCAGTCTCCTAGTGGATTAAAATGCAGGTCACATTAACATCTGTAGAGCTACTCCACTACTCATATCAATTTCTTTTGTTTCTAGAAATGCAAATAAAATGCTCCACCAAGTTATTGATAAGTATCTTATATTTAAAACCAAGGGTGCTGTAGGACAAGAGCAAATGATGTTCTCCTCAGAAATCTGACTAAGCTAATTATTTTCGTACAGCTTCTTCTGTTTGCTGTTGTAGTTGACCAGCAAACATTAGTGGTGGGCCTGCTTCGGCTAATTTGCTAATAACAGAGCTAACGTTTTGTCTTGCACTTTTGCAAGCTTGAAAGCAATTAGCGCACTTAGCTTCCACTAAATAATTTCTTCTGGTTAAATTCTAAAGTGCTACTTGACTGTTTTGTAAACTTTTAGTTGAAAAAAGTTAAACATATCTGTTGAAGTTCAGTTCTGTTTCCTCTTCTCACATTCTCTTCCTTTTTTATTTCAAACAAGAAACATTCAGAAAAAATAGAAATAAAGCAGACATAAACATGGTATCTAAAGGCATTACAGAACATGTAAATTCTAAAGGTATAATTATTGCCAATTATTTGTATTCTTTCAAGGACAAATCAAATTGGAACTGAAGTTAGTGAAGTTAGCATTAGCTTCTGCTTAACCCAGTATTTTCACAGTGCTTTAGTGGAACTAATGTTTACAATTAGTACTTTGGGGATAGCGCAACTAACTTATTTAATTTTTTATCTTGATTACGCAGCATTATATGTGATATTAATTGAAGGCAGGAGTGATTTAACGTTTGTCAGAGCCTCTGGTGAAGGTGTCAGACCAGCAGGGTTTAGATACTCTGTCAGGTTTCATTGCAACCGCAGCAGCAGAAGCATCATGTCTGAGCAGCTGTAGAGACAAAACCAGATTCTGCTGATGAGCCGACAGTAAAGACTGAACCTCTGAAAAGGTTTTGTTTTTTTTATTTAGCCGTTTGATCGTCTTTCTGAAGCTGTGTCGTGCACTGGATAAAAACTTCTGGAAGCATTTAGATCCATGTTTCACTTATTAGCGCTGTGGCTGCATGTGTTCATCTTATTTGTAATTGTTTATTTGTGTTTAAATTAGACAAGTCCATACATAATAAATACAGGTAATATGCACATACTATTATGTTTTAACAATTGAATAAGTTACATGGAAATTTTAACTGACAGGTTTGATTAAACTTATTATTTTTCCATTTACTGTCATGACTGAACTGAGGCCTATTGTTTATTTCAAGGCCAATCTCAGAATGAATTCTCATTCTGAGTATTCAGGCTTTTATTCTGTACATACATAAATATTAAGGACTTTGTTTTATTTATTTTGGCCATGCTAGCAATGACATATTTAAAATAAACTTCTTAAAAGTTACTGTTTAAATTTTTACTGGCACGCAACAAATGTGAAAGCTTAATGTAAAATTAAAGCATAAAATAAATTAAATTGATTTGGGTTTTGTTTTGTTTTTTGTAAAAAAATGTTCAGATAAATTAACGGGTTAATCAAAGAATGAGTTGCTGCATGTCTCTTCCAGATTGGGCTCCGATTGTCAATCAGAGATAAATTCTCAAGTCTGAGTTAAACCTTTCAATGTCACTGTTTTTGTTTTTTTACTTAATAATAGATAGATATTTTTCATTTTACATTTTACTTGTTGGAATGACAGAATTTTCTGGGCACTTATAATTGAATTTGCAGCGAGTGTTACAAGCAGTGGAACCGGCCTGCAGTAGGCCACCTTGAGGTTTTGGGCCTTTTTGTTCTGAAACAAATTCTCACGTCGCCTCAAGACGGTTGTCAGCAAAGAATGAGCTGACAGTTAACTGATTGTAAACAATAATTATTGTTGTAAGGAATTGTGGGAATTTTTCAGTTGATTCAACAATCTCCAAAAGTCTGTAGTATTGTCGTATCAATAATGATATTAAATGTAATATCAGCAAAACAAAAGAATAAGATGATAAGGAATTTCTGCAAAAAGCAAATCTTGTATCAAATGTAAAAAGTCTTATCAAATACTTTTCAATTTTTAACTATATTTTAAATTGTTCTTTACATGTTCCGTGTGTTCGATATGTGTTTACTAATGTAGTTATTATGATTCATGTAAAGCTATTTAATTGTTTTTTATCCATTTAACTGGATTTTGAGTCATAATTTAAAGATTTGACAGAGCGTCAACTGAAGGGATTGTTTATTGGTTTGGATCATTTTTTCACAAAAACTAATAAACTATTCTTTGTATTTAGCATCTTATTTTACCTTTCAATAATTAGAACATTTTACTCCAGTTTTTTAAAGGAGGTATGTTAAATGCTTTTGCTTTTGGGGAACAATGAGGAACCTTTATGTACTTGACAGGAAACTTTTACAATGTTTTGAATTTTAAGCATTATAGTCAGAAAATAAACAGCATAAACATGAATTAAGAATAAATATTAATGATCAGTTTTTGCTGAAATTTGAACTTTAGTTGTTCCCACGGGAAAGCCAATAATATTGCATTCATTCTTTTGCAGAGATCTTCCTCTGAAGACATTGAATAACTAATATTAATATAATATAATATTAACTAAGATTATTTGTTCATTAGTTAGTTTTCATGCTTCTTTTGCTTCCTGAGTGATTTTAGTTTTTTGTTGTTTCATTTTCAATATTTTTAAAAACAAATATTAAATATTACAGAAAGCCACCCAGTTTGAAACCGTTCCCTTACGGCTCACTTTATAGAAAACATTTTAATATTGCTTTGAAATCGAAAACATAAACCTACAGTGTGATGGAAAATAATTCATTATTGCAATTTTATTTTGAGCATATTGCAGACATCTGAAGATATTGTCAGGTAGACGTGTTTAAAGAATGAAAGTTTGCTTCCAGAAGATCTGCATGTTGCTCAAAGCAAACATTGACAGATTGAGTCTTTCCCCTTTTCTGAAGCCTCCATTTATTGTTGATTTTTTTTTTTTTTGGAGCATTTTCTTTTGACTTTTTTTTTTCTGAGGACAGTGAGAACTGTCCAAAATATGCAGCAGCAGGCTTGTGTTCATGATTATCAGCATTCCTGCTCACATGCGAAGCTTTTGTCGGGAACCCCAGAGGAAGTGTTGCGGTGCTCCGGCATCGTGCGCTGCGGCGGAGGAATGCACCACTGGCGGAAAGACAGAAAGCTGAATCAGTGCCGTTACGGCACGTGACTAAACGCGGAGCTATGTGTGTTCTCCCGGCGCTGTGATATCTGGAACATGGACTCAGTGCGTTCAGTGCGAGTCTGGAGTTCTTATGATTCACCGGATGGGGTAAAACTCGATCTGTGCGGTTCGTAAGAAACTGACCCTGACTCACACACTTTCTCCTCTGGCTCTGTCTTCCTTCCTCTGTTTCACACACACACGCTCACGCCTCCCCCCCCACACACACACACACATTTAGCAGGAGTTTTGAAAAATCTCAAATGGGTAAAAAGGTGACTGCAGAGAAACCCCCCCAGAGTTCAGCGTCAGTCATGACTCATCCGCTGGCTCTCAGAGATCTCTGCTCTCTAAATAAGACCAAAGTTGGAAAGGATGTTCTAAAGAAAACCATGACATTCACGGCTACATCCCAGCATGCTTCAGGATTGCTAAATATTCCTGCATGCATGGTTGCTTCATTGTTATGGTTAGGCTTTAGCATTGCACCAACTGGTTACCATCCGCGGCTTAAGAAATAATGAAATGCTTAAACCACTGCGACCACGGTAACTGTAAACCGCAACCATGGAGAGCTCAAAATAAGCACAAGTTGAATTGCAGGAAAATCAGAGGTTTTGGACATAAAACTGTTTCAGAGCAGAAAGAAAAAAATGGTAATACAGAAAGAACCAACATCTGGAAGGCAAACATAAGGGCTTTAATTGGGCAATAGACGCAAGAGAAATGTTTATTACATAATTTTGGCATTTTACTGAGTGCTTGATGATGAAACTGTTGGGGTTGATGGGATTAATTATGATTGTGTCTGATATGATCAGAATTTCAGATGGGATTATTATTATTAGGAGTTCAGGGACTTTTAAGACAAAAAGAAAAACTATGTATCGCTTAAATCGGAATTGGCAGGTCAGGATTTTTAAACATTGGTCATTGGCCAGAAAACTCCAGTCGGTCCATCAGTATCACTCACTGCTTGGTCACACTTCACTTTCATTGATATTTACAATCATTATTGACTCCAGGGAAAAATAATTATTGATCAGCAGAGAAGCTTGGTGATCGGCCAGGCAACTGTGATCTGATCACGTATAGTTTACAAGCATTCAATGAAATCCTTGACAATAATATAGATATTAATTCCAACAAAAACAAAAGTTTCAGATAAAATAAAGCTTAGCATAATTTCTTCGTCTTCTGATGCTGTATATTATTATAAGACTCTCAGATTGTGAATGAAGTCTAAAAATAGGTTTACCCTTAAACTTTGTTCCACTAATTTAAAAAGTGGAACAAACTTAATCCAATACTGGATTAAGTTTGTGGACTTGCACTTTACTTGAACGGAGAACTGGGAGATTTAATGTTCTTCAGATTATACAGTATTTTTTCCATGCTTTTTTTGTTTTCAGATTAAATATATATAAACTTCTTGTTTTGTTTTGATTTTTTTCCCTTCATTTTCAGTATTTTGCTTACCGTTACCGTTGGTGATGGCTTTGTTTCGCATTTTTATTCGGTCTCGCTCAAGAGTTTTTCTTCATTTCCATCATTGGAGTTTCAACTGTTTAGATTAGTTTTTAGGAAAAGAACCTTGTGTTTGACGTAATCAAGCATTAAAAAAAACAAAAAACTTTTAAACATTAATAAAGTGTCATAAATTCCACCGGGTTCAAGTCACCTTGAATTTACAGGATTATTGTTTTAAAAGGGCCCTGTGGTGACATTTATGGTTTTTATGACGCTACAAAACATTTGAATGTGGTACAAATTGCTGCCACTGTTTGGGGCCAAGAAGTCTGTGTATTTTTTGTAGCAAAGCTGTTGAGACTTAAGAATGACTAAAGGTCAAGTGGGCTGTTTGATAAATTGGAAATGAAATCTAGTCTTTTCCTTTTTTAAAGAATGGCTATGCATAGCATCAACTCAAGCACCGCATGGTGATTGAAACAATAACAAAACAGAAAACAAACTCCACATCTTGCTCATTTTAAAGCACGTTTATAAATGCTTCAAAACCAAAGATTTTTTTGGGGAAAGATTGAAAGTGGATTACCCAAGTCTAACCTTCACACAAGGGATGGAAAATATTATCTATATAGTTAATAATTGTAAAATAATTGCCTTTCTCAAAATGTAGTACTGTTGCTTTTCGTTAATTGGAAAACAAACGTGTAGGACTGTTTATGTTTGGTATTGAATTATAGATGATCAACTCATCATCTGCAGCTTTTGCTTGTGCTTCTTCTGGCTGTCGAGCATCTAAATCTTTCTGCTGGCAAAATAAATGGCATTTATTTTTCAATTACATGAACGCAAGTATTCAATTTCTTCGACGAAATCAAATTGAAAAGCCCCAACGATCTCCAAGAACAACAACTTACAACTCAGTAATGTAGCTGAACAATTACCCGTCTTTTTTTTTTCTTGTTCTCTCTGTTCCAACAGAAATTTAAAATAACTATAAAAATACTTTTCAGTCAGTTCAGCCATCTTTTATGAAGAAGGATGAACACGTTCGGTTTTTCACAATGTAACGATATGAAAGAATCCTTTCTGTTGTAGAAAGCTTGCATCAAAACTTTCAGCACAGGGTTGTTTGCAATGTTTTAAAACGAAAAGATCCGGGCAAAATTCTCACATCCGAAGGAACCTGACATATGGTCATAGATCTACACTCTTACTGGCTCAGTTTTTTTGACAGACGCCTTCATCCACCAATTACAGTGAAAAAATGGAAAGGCGGATTTACAGGCTTGTAAAAACGTCTGCTGAGGAGCTGGTGTAGAGAAACAAGCGGCAAAAGAAACCTTCGCTTTTACACGCCGGATTCTGTGTCTAGCTATAATCACTATCGTTATAATCACTAAGATAGAACAGGGAATGCTTGGAGAAGGATTTTTAACGTGACGGTTGGCAAACAGGGTTAAAAAGCTGTAGCTTTATTTGTGAATCGTTTGACTTTATTTTTAAATACCTTGCTGACACTCAAAATACTCCACCTCTTCCTGCAGCCATGACTTCCACACTGAAGATTATTATTATCAGTTTGATCGGGTCGAACACGATCATCGCTGAACAAAAGATAGCATTTATTTAGTTTCTGATTTTCCGGGCCAAGCTGAGTTTTCAGCAACCAGCCGATTTCGCTGTGTGTCTGTCGTAGAACGAAGTGAGAAGAAGAAAGTCTTTGGTTTTCACCCGCCTTCAAATTTATGAAGAAAATCTTAGTTTTCATTGATTTAGATTGCTTGGTTTAGTCCGATGTTGAGACACGAACCGAAGTACCTCTGGCCCAGGCTGCTATGTGTGATCTAAGCTCGCAATAACACATTTTACTGGATGATAAATTGTCCTGAAAATGATTGCTATAAATGATAATGTTGTTTTTGAGACCATTTTCAAGTAAGATATTGATAATGGAACAATAATATAAGTTTGCCGTCTCAAAAACCGATAAACTTTTAACACTGGAACTGGAAGATATTTGATATCCAAAATAACACGACAACGAAAAACAAGAAATCAAACTGAAATAAAAAAAAAAACACGTGCACAACGAAACCATAAAGAAAATTAGCTTTGACGTCCCTGTAAACAAAAATTGCCGTACAAAAATACAAATCACCAGAATCGAAATTCCTGAGCTCATTTAACATATGCAATTGATAGATTAATTGTTTACTGTGACAGGCGTAATGTAAGCTAACATAAGACTGATTAAAGTCAACATGCAGAACGTTATTGTGACGTCTTAGAACGAACTGTATTGTCAGACAAAAACTTTCTGTTTTTGTCTTCTAACCTGTATCACCTATCGGGGAACTGCTCCCTCCTTCCTTTCATGTTTATCAGCTAACTTCATCTATTTTTGGCCCCTCACGGCTCTCGCTCTTCATGCTGCTTTCATCTGCCATGAGTGCCCTCTCTTCTCCCCCTTTTTTTTTTTTTTGAAGCATACTTCTCCTTCTCATTATTTTCTTCAGCTACACTCCTCTGTGTCATTCTCCTGTCTGAGCTTTGAAATTTCCCCCCTCTCTCTCTCTCTGTCTCTCTCTCTTTTCCTCCCTCCCCCCCTCATCCATGACCACGTACCAAATTTAACCCCTCACCCACTCCGGTGCATTCCACCAGCTTCATAAACACACACGTGGTACCAAACATGAAACGACCCTTCCTCCGCTCTCCTCGCATATCTCCATCTACTCTCCACCCTTCTCCCTCGTCCCTCTCCCTCTCTCTCTCTGTGAACGGCAACAACAAGTTGGAAAAATGAAAGTGGGGTGACAACTGTGAGTCCCCCTCTCTGCATCCCCTCCAGGGCCAGTGTGAAGTTTTTAGTTTGATTGAAGGCCTCTTTTCTGTGGTGTGCGGTGTGAAAGCTGTCCTAATTGAATGATAAAGTGCCCTGAGATGGAGTCCAGTGAATAGCCAACAATGGCCAGCCTGTGTGTGGTAGAGGGATTTTGGTTCACATCCAGCCTCTGCCTCTCCGCTCCGAGAGGGGGCCTATTATAACGCTCTCTGCTGGATCCGATCACGTGACGCTGCCTTCCTTGCCCCCCCACCCTGCACTCCTGCCCCTCGCCCCCTCTCCTCTCTGTGCTGCGTCCCCCGCCCCTGTGCGGGCTAGCCAATCCCTTCTCCTCGTCGCCTTCTCTTTATGTGCCAGTTTGGTTGGTTGGGCTCATTTGGCCAGTGAGTGACTCTCAGAAGTAGCAATCTCTGTTTGTGCCTGTGTTACACAACTGGTGGCAAAAAAAAAAAAAGGCAACAAAAAACAAAACAAAACATGGAATTCCTAAGCTTGGAAACAGTTCAGTCAGCTGTTTTACTTTTCTCAAAGAAATGACACAAAACTCATTTGTTTACGCATTCTGGCTTTGTAATTTCAAAACAGAAATGTATAAAATGTTCGTAACACGTTTGTATTTACAGCCGCAGTATGTAAGTGTTACAAAAATACGTTTTTCCCACGATCTGTCATTGTGTCTGGACAGCATGGTCCTTCCCAGTGCTACTGTTGTTGTTTGCAAAAATGCACCGCTCTCTCTCCAAAACAACCAATCAGAGCCAGGAGGAGGGTCTTAGTGCTGTCAACCATCCTCATGTATGGTGCTAAGTGTGCTAATGGCGGAGAAGCTACTGGAAAACCGTTTATGCAGTGTCATCGGTGGCCATGCTAACTAGCCTTAGCATTCGTGGCAGGCTACGTTGTGGTGGGGTGGGTGTGATTGACAACGCTCCTCGGTCTGATTGGTTGTTTTTGACTGAGTGGTGTATCTCTACACTTAGCACTGGGACCACTGGCAGAAGGCAGAAGAGCTCGACTTGTTTCATAGATTATCTTATTTTTCAGGCTTCCGAACTTATGCCTCACAGAGCAGCTTCTTCCAAACGACTCCCCCATTCAGCTCCTACAGACTAGCCAGCATCAATTAGCAAATACCTGGTGGAACTGTGCATCAGCCGAGCTCAATATATGAGCTACGTCTCAGTGCAATGCCTGTAAAGCCATTATTAAAGGGTTAATAGAGGAGCCATGTTGTGATGACTTCCTGAAGGTGTAGAAAGCGACAGTGGCGTTAAATTACAAAGTAAAATTTCTTTTAAGTCATATTCTATATATAAAACTTTTTATAAAACTTGCTAGATTGTGCTTAAAATGCCATCATGTGCCTGAAACACATATCACCTCTGTACTAATTAATACTTTTGCGTCTGATTCTGAGATATTTGACCCAATACTTGCTATGCCGTTTTCCTCTGAAGACAAAGACCATGTTGACATCTGTTTCTGGATTTTTATTTGAAGATGGCTGTCTTGACCCCTGGCAGCACTTCTTCTCGTTTTCAGGTCAAATCCAATTCAGTAACATCCTATATTAATAGTATTTACCAAATTGCACATTACTTTTTTTTTTTTTGTCCCGTATTCTGCTGTGTACTGCAGCTGAATATGCATGCAGGACAATCTGGTTACCATTTAACCCTCTGACTGAAACCTAAACCTTACAGAGAGAAGGACAGTGCGTCAAAAAGAGACTCCCACCCCAAACACACTTTCCATACACACATACAGATTTTAAAGCAAGAGGTAGTGAGGTGGAAGACCCCCCTCTGGGACATCCCATTCCTTCAGTTGAGTGTGTTTTTATCACTGGGGGCTGGAAGAAAGAAAATGGAAAGTGTTGTGTTAAAATGTGGAAATAAATAACTAGTCCAACTTATTTATGGAAGTCATTTAAAAGCCATGCTTAACCATATTACTGTGCAGTAGTAAGATGAATATGAAACTAAAACAACCAGATAGTCGATTCAGTCTTGTTTAAATTTTAGTGTTACTATCTGTAAATATTTTCAGATTTGTGTTGCTTTGCAGGCGAGAGCTGCTCTATTTGAAATGCTGCGTCATCGCTTTACTTTTCTCCACTGTTTAATCGGTGCATCGCTCATCCAGTAGTTCCCAAAGATTTTCTGCACCCCCCCCCTTATGGATTACAACAAAATCCCCTCCAAAAAAGAAAACAAAGTCAACTGGGCACACACATCGTTCAACCAGACATGAACCTGTACACATATTTTGTTTTCAAACTCCACTGAAGTTTACTTCACACTTCAGGTTGCAACAAAACACACTACAAACCATCTTTACAGTGAAACATATTTGTGTAAATGTCTTTTTTTTTTTTTTTTTTTTTTTTGCCATTCACATACTGCTTCCCGCGACCCCCATGCAATGGCACTGCGCCCCACACAGGGGACGCGCCCCACACTTTGGGAACCACTGCCGTAGGAGATTATGTCCATGATCAGACAGGTGACCATACGTGCCATTTTGCAGCAGGAACCGTCCTCTAAGAGTAACCCTGCGCCATCATACGCCCAGATTTAGTTTGTGTAGTTAGCTGGTGTTTGCTACAGTTTAGTAAGGGGAATATGAGAGTAGTGTGTTACATTTTACACATTGTTTATGTGTTAGTCATGGCAAAAATGTTTTCTAGGAGAAACAAACTGAAGCACAACTCTCACTTGTGGATTCTGAGCTACTTAGTGTTGAAATAGAGATATGATGCCGGCCCACGATGAAGAGAAGGAATTTTATGTGGGTGCCTTTATTATCAAAAACAAAAAAGGGTCAAAAACAAAGTCGTGTATAGCACTGATTCTTTGTTTAGCACATTTGCTAGCTTTGAAAACGCTTGGTGCACGTAGCGTCCCTTGAGAAGTTTTGGTTGTTGATTGTTAAAAAAATCTTAGATGTTTATTATGCTTTTATTTTGAAGTGGGTGAAGACTGTTTATGCAGCAGCTCTGTTTCCTCTGAAAACTTTTAAACTTTATTTAAAACAAGAAACAGACAGGAACAAAATAAAACTTAGGACAATAAAGAACAAGATATAAACATAAATACAATATCTAAGGACTTATGTAGAACACATTATGTGTTCTACATAATGTCAAAATTAAATAGGTTTTAGTGCTTCAAGATATATTTTGAATTGTGCGGTAGCGGAGCTGTTCATGATCAGTGCTTCAGAATTAACCCAACTAACATTTAGTGTAATTTTGGTCTTAAACTTTTATTACAATTAAATCTTCATTCTGAATATTCAGGTTATAATTTTGTTAGTACTTTATTTTCTTTAAATTAAAATCTGCAAAGCACACACGACCAAACCACAGAAGTACATTTGCATTAACCTGAACAGCTCCAATTGGTTTTGAAACATTTTTAATGCATTACTTAATTGTGCAATGAGAAAAAATGAGTAGAAAGTAAGTTTGATGAGGATTGGTGTGGCTGCTGTTAAATTATTTTTTTCTGCTGGGTGCGAAGGATACAGGTTGTTTTTCCGCTCTAAATGACTGGATTATGGATATTTCAAATGAAACTTTAAAATACAGGGTCTTCCAACAACAAGTCCCACTCATACATTTCATATAAACTGTATCTGGTTGTGTCTTGTTTTTCCCCACCTTTTTTGCTCCTTCATTTTTCATCTTTTATTTTTTTCTCTTCCCACTCGCTGTCATCTGACTAAAAGTCTCTGCAGCCTCTAATTTACTGAACGTGACCAGGTTTCTAAAAAGAAATTTGAGGAATGCAAACCACCCTCTTCCCATTTTCAGGGTCCTGTTTATGGAAGAATATTATCTTTACAAGTCTACATTTTAGCCACCAACACCCCCATACAACTTCATACTTTCCCAACATGCTGATGAACTTTTGTCCTTTCACCGGATGTATTTTAGGAGATCAGTCACTTGTTTGAATTAGTTAAAACTAGAAACAAATAGAAGAATATGAGCAGTAGGGATGGGGTGGGGAGAAAAAAAACAAAAAAACCTGAAAATGGCGACAGATCCATTGAAACCTGTAGATTTCCGTGAGCAAAAGCCCAGGAAACAATGCCTGTTGTTTTAAGCTGAGCTGACGTTGCCAAACTTAGAGATTGTTTGTTGCTGACCCCATCTGAATCGGAGAGAGCCAGCGGCAGCGCGGGGAAACAAAAGTGAACACGCACTAGTGAGTGGATGCACCGGCTCAGACCGCCGGCTGCATGTGTTGGTGTGCAGTTTGGGCATCAGCGTTCCCATCGCCTGTAGACTTATGTCCCTGTTTCATATTCAGTTTCTTTTTAAAAAAAAATTATTATTCATTGCTTGGTGTTTCTGAATGCAGTGTGAAGGTGGAAACGGTGCGTGACGTTCCATACTCCTGGGAAAGCACCTTGTTTTAGTCTTAAGTTCAAACATGTGCTTTTTGTGTTAAATCAGAGTCGGACGGATTGACTTGCAAGTTCTGACACATGTTCATATCTACAACTTTGCATCACCGGGCAGCGCGTCCTGGCCCGTCTTCAAAAGGCACCTCAGCCAGACGCAGCAAGAGCACATCACAAAGAATATACATCTGGTACACTCGTTGAGTTGTAGTCAGTTTTTGCAGTCAGAGACTTTCTGCGAGGTCTCCAGACTTTGGCGAGTAACCCGATACATGTTCCACACTTGTTTCAGCACACGAGTGAGGAGGCCGGCGGCTTTTAAAGCATGCATATTTGTTGTGTCTGTCGGAGCCGTGCTCTTTAAACATGATGGAGCAAGAAAAGGGAGAGTTAGAGTGAGGCTGAGGGCGACTGGCGTTACGCCTGCTGGCACCGTGCCCACATCTCCAGCTGCTGCGGAGCTCCGTGTCAATGCCAGGACTCCCTGCCAGAAGGGCTTCCCCCAGACCCTCTCCTGCACACATCCATTCTCTCTCCATCCTAAAGACAAACGTGCTGTACAGGCATCTCTGTCAGGCACTCAGTCGCTCTGAAAAAGAAACCCTGTATTCTTTTTTTTTTTTTTTTTAAAGGCCCAACCAATAGAAATCTT
The DNA here is from genome assembly GCF_019740435.1 of Gambusia affinis. NCBI lineage: Eukaryota > Metazoa > Chordata > Actinopteri > Cyprinodontiformes > Poeciliidae > Gambusia > Gambusia affinis. The sequence goes on from NC_057868.1 coordinate 16,615,831, forward strand.
TGTGATCTGCGTTTAGATGATGTCAGAAGCATAATCTGTTATTGGTCTTGGCACAAAAACTTTAAGGAAACGATAGCATTCATTGGCATCTTATTACTGATTGAAAATTAATATGAGTAGTTTTGTATAGATTAAAACAAACAAAAAAATGCTCATAACTTCAACCTACTTAGCTGAAAATCTAAAACCAAAGCCTCAGATGAACTTTGAAGATTGTCACAAGTTTCATATGTGCAGTGGTGGTGATGCAACATCTACAGTACTGTGAATGTTTGAGTCAAAGGTGCCACGCTTGTATTTCTACATATTTTAGTGGTTTATAGATTGATTTGTTTGAAAGTTAAATGATCGGGTAGGTGCAGTGGGGCGGGGCAGTACCTATGATACAGGAGATGTAAAGTAATTAAATATATAGTTAGATATGAGTTGTTGGTGAATAAATATTTTACTAGAGTTTAGGGCTGAGCAATATGACTGAGAAACGTACCACAATATTAACAATACATATCAGTCGTTAACAATAATTATTGTTTTTTTTTTTTTTTTGCGTTCAATATCCAAAATACTGCCAAACTAGTGACATGATCTTTCCTCTTTTATCCAGAATTTTATCTTGTACTGTTTTACTTAAACAAATTTGATTTTTAAAATAAAATCCCCAAAAAATTGTTATTCCAACAACAAATTTTACTGGGAGATAAATTTTCCCAGAAATTACAGCAATAAACCAGAGAATTGTTGTTGTTTTTGTTTTTTTCCAAGTAATATATTGAATAATTCAAGTTTGCCCTCTCAGAGATCAATAATCCATTATTTTGAAAGAAGGAACTTAACTTTGGGTGTTTAATTTTAAACACCCAAAGTTAAACACGACAAACAGAAACAAGAAACTGAATGAATTAAGTTTCAAACCAAACTGTTTCGCCAGCTAAGTGTCCGTGGTCATAAAGATAGTCGTGTCCAGGGCTCGTTGTCTTTGAGTCCACATTGAACCCGCCTCGATTACGGGTCTCTACGAGTGGCGTCCGCCCGAATATGTTGGAGGCAACCTGAAACTGCTGCTGTGCATGCTGCTCAAAAGATTGTTGCTAGCTCACCAAAGAGAGAGTCAGTTACCTGATTCCAACACCGTGATAGATTCAACCAATAACTCCTGAGGTGTAGCCGTGTTGAGGTGGACCACTTTGACGTACACGCACGACCTGGGCATCATTTTTCAGGAAGTGGCCGACCCAGACTGTTGCTGATTTGATTTTATTACAACCAAACCCAATGTTTTCTTACTTAATTAGAGAGAGTGGAAATCTGTTCTTGTTTGCGGAGCCAGTTAATTTTCTAATTGGTCTCTTCCGAGCTCAGTCATTGTTAAAACGTGTTATCCAGATGTGTGAAAGCAGAGGCTGAAGCAGATCAAAGAGGATTCTGTCGCACTTGAGATCATGATGCTGTGGATCTTTGTCAACATGACACTTGGACTGTGATGTGGTTTTGTGTTGACGGGAGATGTGGCTCAATTTTGGCTTCTTTTTTTTTCCTCCCCCATCACACACACATGTGCAGCTTATTCTGGGTTGGTGCCTCCCAAACGTGCCTCTTCTGCAGTATCCGCAGCAGGAGGCAGAGAGAGAGAGAAAGAGATGAACGATTCAGGCTAGGAATTAATCGATGGAGCTTTTAACAAGAACAGGCAGATTCCTCCCATGCGACATGGAGAAAAATAAAACTAAAGATTAAGTAAAGCACGATGACATTTCTCCTGCTGTCTTGATTAGGTATCCTTTTCAGATGACAAGCCTGATTTTTATCTATCAGCTAAATTGAAACAGAACACAGGAGATGATTTTTAGTTTTTTAAGTTCTTGACCAAATGAGAAAACAGCACTTGCTTTTTTTTGTCCTATTTGGTTTTACATTGTGGGATGAAAGTTTTGGAAAAAAGTTTGTAGCTATAATGCTAACAACCACATAAACAAATGAGCAACACTTCTCAATTTTAAAAATTTTTTTTCTGATGAAGTTAACCCCAAATTACTCATATAATCATCTATTTGTATCTATTGTTACACCCTTCATCACTATCACATAGGACCCTGTCAGTACGAAATGGGAAATGTAGTACTGCAGACCCATGCATGGTTCAATCACTGTCCTAAAGTCTGAAGAAATAAAAAGATGACAGTTTGTCTGGCTTGTGGCAGCAAAGCCGTTCAATTTGCTTTTGTCTCGCTTCCAAATATTAAGTAACTAAAGTCAGAGAGCGACAGGAACGTTTAAGACGCTTTAGTGCTGGCAAAGATGTCGTGGCCCAAATTTCACGGGGTTGTTTGCAGCGTAGGAAATATCCGGCTTCATTGGGTAGACTCCTTCACAGTCGTATGCGTCACAGCCAAACATTAGTGAGTGGGTAAAATCAGATCCAGTCATTTAAAACTCCAACAGAGTCCACGCCTCCAAGAAGTAATCATTTCTCAGTAGCCGAGGGTCCGGAGCATCTGTACGAAGCGAAGCGTAGAACATGGGGCTGCTTTTTTTTTTACTCAGTTTATAGCAAAAATCAATAGAAATGCAGAATAAAGGCCTTGAAGCATACATTTGATCTATGAAGTTTTCTTCAAAGTAATATTAATTATTGTTGTTTTTAAAGGAATAATATAATTATCAATATCTCGTCTTGTTCTTGTGAACTCAGTATTGCGTTGCATCTCACCATGTGAGTTCCAGGTGTCACTACATTCCTGCTGTTAGAATATGAACACGTATGTTACGGCATAGTTTACTTCAAACTACTTCTGTATTTTATAATTCAGATCGAACTCAGGGTTTGGTACAAGGCTTGTTTATGCTCAGTTTAGCAGGGGTTGTCCCTTCTTCACATTCCTTCATCGCCTCATTGTACTCTCAGATAGAGCTGTGTATTTCATGTTAAAATGTAAGCACCGGTCAAATGAGTGTTTAAATAATGGCCCGCAAATACTACGTTTGTCCACGTGTCAAAAGTTTGAACACTTGTGGTGTAGGTAAATAAATTGGCTTTAGTCTCCAACTCTCCTTATCACTTTGTGATAAAATAATATATCTTTAAATCAGGCAGATATTCAAGAAACTGACAAGATCAGCCAGAACCACTTAACGTCTCTTTTTGATCGGACATGTCTTTGAGTCAGACGTAAACACCAAGATATGCTCTGATGTAGAGTTTTGCTTTAAGCCAGACGTGGCTTCCTCTGTCTGTTTTAAGTTGGTAAAACTGAATGTGTGTAAAGTCTTCTTCCGGCGTGTGTGTGTGCGTGTGTATATGTCTGAGTGTGTGATCTGTGGTCTCACTAACAGAAACATTACCAGTGTCAGATAAGCAGGGTGGGCTTGGTGTCGACTTAAACGACCTGGCTAACCCCAACCCAACACTAATAAAACACTGACTCTCTCTCACACACACGCACACACACACACACACACACACACACACATATTAGTTAAAATTTAACGAGAAATGTCAGTGAAACGTGTGGCAGTGCAAACATTGTTGTGTCTGGAGTGGTTTGCAAGAAAACTGTCTTTATGCCCGGCCTTCACGGATGATTGAATATATCTCACTGTGTTAGCTAGTGCAGTGGTTTGATCTGATGTAAATAAAGTATATTTATAAGTCTGTCAGATACCTTGTAATCGGTCCATATTTGTGTATTTGTATGGTTTGAAAAAGTGGGGTAGAATTTCTCCACAGAAACGTGTTTTATGATCATCTGGTTAGGCTGGTGGTCCAACTGGTTCTTATGCCAATATCTTCCTCAAACTGATTCATTCAGTGAACAAATTATGTTTGTTGCGTTTCAGTGTCGGCGTTTTAAAAGTGACTGAATTATTTTTACCAATAATTTACTGATAAGGTTTTCATCTTGGCAAAAAAGGGTTTAATCACACAACATGGGCATCACATTTTGCAGCTTTAAATGGCAGCCATGGTAAGTTAATGGAAAAGTTTGTAATATCAGCAGAAAAGAGCAAATACTGTGTCTCTGTGCTACTCTGACTCTATGTCTGTCTTCAAGCTTAGACTTTTTGAATTTTAAATTCGGCAACTGTTGTCACGTTAATATTCCATTTTCTGTTTATCGGTGTAAACAGAACAGAAAATATCCTTTTTGATAACTTATATACCTAAAATAACTTGATTCTAAGACAATGCTTACATTAATCAATGCCTCCTCATCACCACCTTCAGCTTCTAACAGGAGTTGTTCTTTGATTTGTCCAAGATAAAGAAGAAGAATGTAGAAGGAAGTAGAGAGAAGAAAGTACTGGATCTGATCAGGAACGCTGAGTGTTGTTCAACATCAGATGTGATCTGTATAAATGCACAGCGATTAAAAGACAAATTCATAAATTCAGCAAATGAGAAGTGGTTACAGCAGCCTAAAAATACAGGGAAAAAAACTGTAAGAATGAACTTGATCATCTTCTTGAAACAAGTTCTTCGGCATCTTTTTAGAAAAATTTACCTTTAAATTTACATTCTTTAAACAAAAGAAACCTCTTAGCGATGAGCAGCAACTCAGGCGGATTTACACTCTGTATTTCCGGACATATGAAGCTAACACTTACTGACCAATTCAGAACGTCTAACGCCTGTATCAAATCTGTACCAAATGAAGACTACATTCCTAATCTTTTAAAGAATGATCAAGGTCATCCCCTGTGAAAACTAAGTGACAGTTAAAGGAAAGTCAGCTTTTCTTTTTCCCACCGTTGGTGCTACAGTGAAGGTGTTTCTAGATGGCAGTTGAGCCCTGCACCTCCTCCATCCCAACCGCAGCTATTTTTAGCCAGGACACCGGGCCAGTGCTTCTGGGTTTATGGCCACATCCCGGCTCCAATGTGGCCCGTGGTTACTGTCGGGACGGGTGAGCGTTTGGCATGGCAGAGACTCTTCCTCTTGCCGTCCTTACAGCATCCGAAGCCACTCCTCCCCCATACGTGTCCCTCTGTCAGGAGAGGAAATGAAACCGAGGAGAGGAAGGATGGAGAATGAGAAAAGGGGGTGACTTTGCTGAAACAGATGATGGGTTTGGGCTGCACTGAGACTGCGTCTATCTGCTGCTTCCGCATGGTTCATGTTATTGTAGTTCATCATATATTCACTCATCTGCATAAAAGTCTGTATCCATTTTTACAAAGTTGTGAGCGGCGAGATAGAAAACTGTTTCTAATTTCTCGCTGGTCATTGTATTTTCTTCGAGTGGTTTTTATTGGAAGGTTTTGTGGTGTTCTCATGAGTCTCATCATTGACCAATAACTTCAACATCTCACTGAGTTTATGACCACAGCAATAGTGATTGACAGTTTGGGGAGACAGAAGCAAAGTACAAACTTCAAATGTTAAAATCTGTTCTTGAAGCCAGGGAAGTAACCATCATCTCAGAAGTTCCATTTTATCCATCCGAAATGTAAATTTCATCATGTTTACATGTTGAGAAATAATCATGCTTTTTTCCGTGTTTAGTGTGATTTTTTTTGTTGACCCTTTTCTTTGTCTGGAATTTGATTCACGTTCTGTGTTTTAAAGTCATCGGGCTAAATCTGTTCTCGTGTTTTCTCCTTCTTGCTCGTGTTATTTCCTCTGGTGTGAAAACCTGTCAGTAGTAGGAAAGAACGGAAATGGTCTTTTACTCTACTTTGTGTGATGTTCAGAACATTTCAGCCCAAATGCGATCTTCCTGTTCATCTCCTTTGTTCTTTGAACAGCACTTCATACTGACAGGATTCAAAATACACAACCTTTTCTGCTAGGAAAAAAAAACCTTCTTGGAATGTGAATTGTAACTTTTTTTTCCCCGAGTGAGCTGATGGTGACCCCGCTGCCCTCACTAACCGTAAACTTCCTTGCTTCTCATCCAGGTCAATGTGGTCAGTAAAGCGTGACCTGCTGCCCCCACCCCGTAGCTGTCCTCATCGCTTTCTCTCTCTAGGGTCACTTGACTGGTGCTAACACCCTGACTGCACAACTGCAAATGACTCTGCTTTTCCCTCTCTTTTTTTCGTCAGTGCTTTATCCCCCTCTTGTTTACCGCTCTGTCCCACACCCTCCGTCTTACTCTGCTGCTTCCCGAGCCATCTCTTGAATTGCTTAAGTTAGTCCTTACCAGGGTGTGATTATCAACTCTTATTTTCTTCAGAAAACTCTCTGCCAATTGTGGATAATTTTTCTCCATCTCTTTAAGCGTGTATATGAACTTGAAATAAATAAGAACACGTGGAAAAAAAGTATTTCCTGTCGCCAATAATAAAAAAACCTTGTTTCATACTTTTATTTCTTAAGGAGCTCAAGAAAAACAATTGTAGCCATAGTTGACATCTACATTGAGCTAACACAAAGTTAAAAAGCAGAAAAATATGTCAAAAGTCAGCCCAAAAATCTTGGTACCTTTGCTAATAACTGCAAAGTAAGGGTCAATGTGTAATAAATGTAGAAAATAATGACATTTAATTGCTCTTTTTTTTTTTTTTGCTGTTTACAGCCAAGTACCATGGTACCATTTATGCTAACCTTAGCATTGTTGTTAATTTTTGCTTATATTCTATTACAGCAGTGGTCCCCAACCACCGGTAAACCCTTCGTAAATTTTCTGCGGACCAGGGGGCGGGGGGTGAGCGCGTTACAATTGGTCCATGAACCGGTACCGGGCCGCGCAAGAAATAATTAAATATGTCTGATCTATGTATTGAATGTGGAGGAGCTTTTATTTAAAAAAAATAAAAGCTCGAAGTAACCGTCTCTCCCTCCCTCCATCCCTCCTCCCCTGGTCATAAGAAATTTAAGAATGAATCATTTTCAGTGATCAGTATTTCCGCTACTGAGTAACTAGCAGGAGACCTGTATCCATGACATTTAGAAAATAGAAAACAGTCTTGATGACGCAGCCGATCCTCCAGTCTGGATTTTTAAATTCATCAAGTTTGAAATTTGTGCAACCTGGAGACTTTAGGAAGTAACTTAATTTAAAATGACCAACCAGTGAGTTTTACAGCATAGGCAGCTTAAAAACCTTATTTAGCTACCTATGCTAAATAAATAATGTCATTATGAGAAATCTTGGAGTTTTCAGACTTTTATGACCCGCCTTGTAAAACTGTGTTTTTCAAGCTCTGCAGAGCCCTTCCTCGTTCACCTCTAATCATTTCCTATATTTTCGCTGAAATGTTTGTGCAGCGCAGCACTTCACCCACCCCCCACTCCTTCTCTCCTCACTAGTGCGCCTGTTGTCACCTAAGCTCCGGACGCCGAACTCACTTTCTATATTTAGCATGTTCATATAGTTCAGTTAGGGAGCTCATGCAGTGACTTTACCCTGATTTTACAGAGCGCGGTTCTGCAGAGGCCATGCCACCGTTAACACAGAAAAGGCGAACCGTTCGGTGCGGGAGCGAAGGGGTTAACAGCAGTCACTCAGCATGCGGGAGCCGTGGCAGGCGGGCAGGCAGGCAGCGCAGAGGCTGACCTCTGACCCCGCAGGAAAGGAATGTGGAAGCTCTTTCATCCAGGACAGAAACCAAAGACACCCAGGCGGTTGGAAAGTGGCGGTTCAATTCTGCTTTCAACATTTTTGATTAGGGAAAGTAAGCAGAGGCTCCTCCTTGTGAATGTGCTGTTCTGTGTTTGTTGTAGAGGCGTCTGCCATTTTGGTTTTCCATCCTGCAGCAATGTTTTTGTTACTATGTGACACTACGTTAACTCTTTTGCTGGTTTGTCGCTGGTGCTGGAAGCTAAAAGGCCTGTGTGACCTGTAAGTGCATACATTTGTCACAGAGTTTATCCTTACAAACCAGACGAAATAACTTACTAACGGAAAAACAAAGTCATAAGGCATTATTAGTCACTGAGTCCTTTTTTCTATTAAGTGTATGTGGCTACTTTATCAAAGAGTCTGAATTGACAGTGAATCAATTATTTCTTCTTACCTTGTATATGTGCAGTTAAGCTCCCTAAACCAGGGGTCACCAACACGGGGCCCGCGGGCCCCCGGTCGCCCAAGGGGACCTTGTCAGTCGCCCGCAGAGCAAGCTGTAAAAATAGCCATTGTCATTAGGCAGCACTGCCAAAGAAATTATTTAATTAAATGTTTTTACATTGAAGTAATAACATTTGTTTATATTTAGAGTTTTAAAAAAGGAAATGATAAAAATGTTTAAACTAAATTGCTTTATGTGTAAAACTCTTTCCTACGATTAAAGTTCAGAACGCCTGCAGGATTTTATTGGAGGGCAGCAGTGCCTGCAGCTGTACAGACTCTGTAAACCTTGAGATCTTTTAGTAAAAAAGGAAAAGAATAATTTCTGGAATTTTTGTATTTAACTTTTTTTTACTATTAACAAAATTGTGGAGAAAAAAAGATCTTTTGTGCCAAAACATCTTGTACGTAGCGCACATCTGTGTGAGTCTCTGGGGGTCAAAGGGCACCCATAACCTAAATCTTATTGGTCAGTTTACTTTTGTATATTTACCGGCTTGGCGCTTTTTCTGCAAGATAAAAATGAATGACAGGAGTTCTACCTCTCGTAGTTCTAGGAGCGGTCGTTTGGATCCCGGCGGAGCTTCTTACCGTGTGCGGTTCTGGAATTAGTTCATTTCTTTGGAGTTGCGCAATAAAATGAAAAACCAATTCATTGTTTATTGAAACAGTACTTGAATCAATTAAGTTTAATTGGTTTTAATGTTAATTAAACTTAGATACAACTTGAAAGTGCATTTAACTTTGATCTGTGACTTTACTTGGATCTGTAACATTAATGTGATCTTTAAATTAAAATTCATTTGAATTATTCCTAACAAAGCCATGCCTTGCTGCATTTTACAATGAAGTTAAATTTTATATCCTGACTATCAAAGACACAAAATAGTTATTAACACAATTGAAATCTGTGTTGCTTTGAATGTACAGTAGGGAACCAAAGTTCCTCAGCTTTTTCTTTTTCTTGAATATATTTATCTGTATTTGTTTTTTCTTGAGGCAGAACAAATTAGGCATAACTCTGTCGTTATATAGTGTGCCTGCGAATAAAGTTTTCCAGATAGCGAACATGGAAGGACAGGATTTATTGTTGGCCAAAGTGGATATTTTGGAGAAGAGTTGCGTAAAGCTGCAGGAATAGAAGGAGCAGCTTCAGAAAACAGTTGATAAACTGAGGGCAAAAATTGAACGGATAAATAGCTGCACCAATAACAATGCCAGGAGCTTCCAAGCTGAGAACGAGATTCTTGGTAACGCAAATGAATTTTATAAAAATCAGATCAGGACACTAATTTTGGAGCTGGATGAAGCAAAAGTGACAATTCATGATCTGGAACGCGACTTTGATACAATTTCGAGAAAAAATGTGCAACTGGAAGAATCAGAGCGTGCAATGAGAAAAAATTTTTGAGGGTACGTTAAAAGAAAAATCTAAACACTTGAACTGGATTCAAACATGCAATGATGAATTAAACCAAAGATTGTAGCTTTGAAGCTGAAGACTGATAGATTGAAGTCCAGGGTGGCACAAAACCCTAAGGAGGTTCCCGAAATTAAAGAGACGGCAGAGAAAAAACAAAAAGACACAGAAGGAGAAACCGCAGGAGAGACTCAAGCACCAACCGTTTTACAAAGAGTGGGGCGAACTTTTATCCAGATGTACAAGTCAGGAACATTGAGATATCGGGTGCCACCCTGGATTTTTTAATTTCTGGGGTTCGAGAGAGAGAGAGAGAGACATCTTCAACATCTGCTGGTGTCAGCCAGCGGTGACACGTCAGCTGTTCAGTTCGGAAAACTAGAAAAAAAATAATAAACCGGTGACCCGTCAGAACCGCGCACTGTAAAAAGCTCAGGCGGCCACTGGAGCTCAGAAGAAAACAACCAGCCATAAATTATTGGGCAAATATTAAAGGACTTCAGGAAAGTTATCCTCCAAATGCCATGTTACAACTTTGTCAAGAAAAAGTTCAAAAAAATAAAATTAATAGTTCTGGATGGATTATTAATACTGAAATAAATGAGGTAGGAATAACTAATTATTTAGTCAGTCCTGTAGTGAGTATTTCTGATGCTCCACCTTGGTTAAGTGGAAAAGCTGAAGTTGATTTAAGTTTATTGGAAAGAGGAAGACAAATGGAAAAGAAAGAGGTGGAAAAGTATATAAGGAAAGAATATGCAGAGCATATACAAGCATATACAGATGCTTCTAAAATGTCAAAAAAAAATGTCATGATAAAATAGGAATATCATTTATAATTCTGGACTTAAATATTATGAAAAATAAAAGAGTAACAGACAGGTTGACAGTATATACAGGTGAATTAATGGCTGTTTTAGTGGCTCTAGAATGGAGTGAAGAAACTAGAAAAAAGAAGATATTGATTTGTTCAGATTCAAGTAGTGCATTAATAAGTATTTTAGAGTAAAATTCAGAAACAAGACAAGATATCATATTGGATATTAGTCAATCCATTTTTAGAATTAAAAAATATGGATCCCGGGTTAAATTAGTTTGGATTCCTGCCCATATTGGAAGAGTAGGAAATGAGTTGGCGGATAAATTTGCTAAAAATGCAACAAAAAAGGATAATTTAACAAAAAACGTTATATAATCAGATCAAGGATACTAAAAACACAATAAATATTTACAATAGCAGCTTGTTATATTTTAGTTCTCCCTGATCGGAAACCCCACAGTTTTGAAAAACCCTTCAGATTCCTGGTGGCTCTGTGGAAACAAAACTCTAATCTCAACGAGCCTTATTAAAGGCCCGGTTAAGAACTTAACTTAACTTAACTTAATCTTCTTCTTAATAAAGAAGAAGAAGAAGCTCAGGCGGGATCTTTGAACTACAGGAGGTTCAAACTCCACTCATTCATTATTAGCTTACAGAAAAATGCCAACCCGTGAAATAAACAAAGGCAAACTGACCAATCAGATTTAGGCTTTGGTGTGTCCCACCTCACCAACTTTAAACTCTGAACTAAGAATGTCAGATCACATAATAGCAATTAACCATATCTGTCCTTACTGATAACTATTGTGAGTAGTCCCTAATATTAATACGATCAGGCAGCATGTAATCATATACAATACAGACCAAAGGTTTGGACACACCTTCTAATTGAATTCAATTAGAAGGTGTTGAGACTGCAGAGCTATCTCAACCTTGCTGCTACTTGAACACTACTAAAGTAGTCAATGTAAAGCTTTATTTTTCTCAATTTCTTTTTAAAAGCTCAAGAAAACATCAATCAACTACTTAATACTGCTGTATTAAGTAGTTGATCTAAGTGTAACTTGTGATTCTCTCTTGATTCGCGTTTTTTTTTTTAGCTTCTAACAAAAAAACCTGAGAAAAAACAGCTTTACGTGACTACTTTAGTAGTGTTCAAATAGCAGCAGGGTTGAGATAGCTCTACAGTCTAGACACCTTCTAATTGAATTCAATTAGAAGGTCTGTACTGCATACATATATGAATTATTGTTATAAAGGCTAAGCCAAGAATATTTATGTCTGTTTCAAACAAGTAGCCCTTCGTGTTACTCTGGGCCCATGAAGTAGCTCCCAGCATCAAAAAGGTTGGTGACCCCTGCCCTAAACAGTCACGAGAGTAACTATGATTGCTAAACTGATTTATTCCAAAATATATTTGAAAATAAATCAGATTTTCATTTTTATCAGCTGCTTGAAAATTATTGCAGCTGTATAGTTAACTTGAATACTAACAAATATTTTCTTTGGAAATGTTTCTTTTCGACATTTTTTATCTCTGTACGTTTATTCTGATAATGTTGATTATCAGAATAAAATCAGCAGCCTGTCCTCCACAATGTTAACTTTGACTGCAGTAAATAGATTCTAAATTATTGCATCCAGTGCTTCCTGTCACCCTGAACATCTGGGCCATTGTTACCTGTGCCAGGTGTCGGTAGCTACTGCAGGGAGCCTTCATATCGTATTTCATGCAGAGTGTGTATTCTGTATGAGTGGAAATAAGCACATTTCAAACAGTTTTTTACACAAGTAATAGATTCACTCATTACTGTTGCAATGTTGATGCATTATATGGCCCTTATTTAGAAGTCAAGTTATAGACTTACAGACTAAACTCTATATTTCACATCAGTGTTTCTGTTTGTAGCCTGAGCCACGGTGTCGTTGGATAGAAAATTTGCACCCCCAGTTTGTACCTTCATGTTGCCATTTTCTCCTCCTCTGCCTTGTTTCCATATCGGTGTATTTTAATGGTTGCTTTCATGTTTTACACAAATGTTTTTATGAATTGTTGGAACACTCTGTTATAGAAATGCTGAAATCTCGCACATAATTTCAGGTATTATCAGAAAAGCTTGAATTACACATTACTTTCCATTTATTTGGGTTGATTTCCTCATTACATTTTGGAAAATGATTTCCCCAGGATCAAACCAGAAAGACTGAATGATCTCAGACTGAAAGATAATACTCTTCTGGAGTCATAACACCAGGCTCTGGCGTTATGACTATAATTACAATATAGAAAATGACTTCTAAGCCATTGCTTGTTAAAGTGGGTTAACGTCCAAATTCATGTAAACGTGAAATCATTGGGCACAAAATGACCAGAACCGCAAAGGACAAAATGCTGCTGAGCGAAGTGACCTGCATGATTCACTCTCATTAAGAATTTTTTTTTAAAAAGAACTATCTTTAGTGTGATCTAAAAATAGTTCACACTAAAGAGCATTGTAGTAAAAATACACGTCTATGCAAATGACAAAAGCCCAACAACACATAATATTTCTTTTTTAAAACTGTCTCTTGGGATAGGCTGGACTTGGGATAGGATACACCAGACCCGTCCTTCAAATACAGGAAAAGGATCACACATTTAAGGTTAGCATTTGGAGGAGCCTTTGAACTCCAACAGCCTTTGTTGCATCGCTGTGACGTAATCGGCGCTCAAATGCGCCCCTGGAAAAAAGCAGCCCATGAATTTGAACATGAATTTTATGTTAATTCACACAATTTAAGACAGTATAAAATACATTTCTGAACAGAAAAAAAAATATTCATCTGAATTATTTACTAACTTTTTCATTATTAACAACGGCTTAGTTGATTATTTTTATTTTTGTCATGACCGACTGTCATTCCTGGCTTAGGTTTTGCTGTTGGCTAGCAGACTGAAATCTCACAGTTCACAGTGATTGTACTTATTTTTAATATATATCATTTTTCTGTTGATTTTAGCTATTAAAGCTGCAGTACGTAACTTTCATAAAAAAATGCTTTTGAATATTTGTTAAAACATGTTGTGACAGTATAGCATGAGACACATAATGTGAGAAAAGATCAGTTTCTCCACCTCATCCCTGAGCTACTATTGCCTTCTGAAGGATGACCAAAAACAACCAATCGGTTTTTTCTGTGTACACAATGCAGTTCTCCCTGTAGGCAGAATGCACTGTATGTAATGTGTGAAGAGAGAGAGGGCGACACGACATGGTACAGGTCAGGAATGTGTGATGTGGGCAGCCCCCTCTACAATAGAGCAGGGCTCCCTGAGGGCCTTCAATGGGACGGGTGTCATCCCTATGCAGCCTCCCTGCTGGGTGATGACCACCACTCTGCACCACTGCTGCCTCGTCCTCTCAACAGCTGCTGTAGACACGCATACATATATACATACGTTACATGGACATATTGATGCACATGTGTAAGACATTCAACACAGATGAAGGGAAACATAGTTTGTAAAGGAAAGTGACACACAGCGATCAAGCGTTTGCGTTTAGGCCATAACGTGTGATTGGACAACATTAGAAGTATTTTATATTCCAGAATATTTGCTGTCTTCCAAAATCCAAATGACCTTTCACACAGAGGAGAAGATGACAATTTTTTAGTTGCACATGTGAATGGTTGTGTTTTCGCAACTTGTTCATCTTGCATGTACTGTCCGTGTTTACGTGACGGATGCACAAAGAGCGGCTGACATTGGGGATCAGCGTTGTGTCCTCTCCATGTGGAACGTAGCAGCTACTTCACCTGGGAGAGCTCAGTCAGGTTACTGAAGGGGAAGAAAGGGGGACAGCAGAGAGGACACAAAGAAAGGGAGATCATTTGCTCCTTCAGCAACTAATGTGACTTATTCTGTCTTAAAAACTGTTCTTGTTGTTGTCAAGAATTCAGTCAGTTAAGGATGTTACACACACCTAAACAGCTTGCCTGGAGGTGGCTGTGTTTGTTTCTGTTTTCCCAAGAATTACAATAGCCTTTATCCTGTTTCATAACAAGTACATACATGTAAACACACACATGCACACACACCCACACACATCATGCTTTCTGCTCTTTTCTGTCATCTATGGACACACATGACGAGCAATGGGACTCAGTGTTTGCACTTTATCTTAAATGTTTCCTCTGAAGACTGAGAACGATTTCTTTAAGTTCCTTTCATGTCTGTCAGATTTGGAGTGCAGCTCCCTCTAGTGGTCATAAAAGCAACCTGTTGCAAAAATTTAACTTGCAGATGATTTTCTTTGGGCAGGCTGGGCATGGGCCACGGGTTTCTGGTTGTATGGTGACTTTAAGCAAAGATGGTTTCATTTCACTACATTCCCACACCAATTGACCGGATTTCTGTGTTAAGGCTGTGCATTAACCTCATTTAGGCACTCAGTTATTACAAATAGAAACTAGTGATCAGACCTGAAATCTGGATGCAGTGATGGACTCTGACCTGAACCTTCAGAACCTCATAGAGACATTTACAAAGTCGGCCTTCTATCACCTGAAGAATATATCCAAGATTGCAGGACTAATGTCTCATAAAGCTCTAGAGAAACTCAACGATTTATGTTTAGTCACATTGATTACTGCAACAGTGTCTTTGCAGGTCTGCCTAATAAAATCAGACAGCTACAGCTGATCCAGAACGTTGCTGCTCACATCACCAAACCACATCACACCACTTCTCACATCACAAGAAGCGTTTTATTGCAGTTTGTGTTGCTGGGACAAATATTATTCATTTATCTTTGCGTCGCTTGTGTTCTTTCTCTTCTGACAGGACAGTAAAGATGCAGAGCAGTATTTCCCACTCACCGCCAGCCGTAGCTGTTGGCACTGGGTGAGGGGTAGAGAAGCCAAACGAGAGGAGGAGTAACCAAGGTGGAGACATAAGGTGGGAAGTTCACAGACAGAAGAACTAACCAGTCGGTACAGTTTGGTTTCATTTCAAAGATGGGAAATTTGACCTCAAATCGTTTTGACTTTTAAATCATTTTTGTCTCACAACCGACTTTGTTTGACCGCAATATTCCAGCTATAAACCAGACGCAACCTTTGAACCGCCGATCAGCTTTCGCTTCTCCCCAACACCTTCCAACGTTGAGCCTGCGAGGCAGGGGAACCGCACGTGACTTTCATGGCAGCGGCACTCTAGGGCTGCCATGGCAGCTGCTGCCGCCGATGCCTCACACTGTATTACCGCACTGACGCCGGAGGAAGAGGGACGACGCACTGCCGCCAAGCTGTTTGGGAGCGCCGCCCCGCTGCCACGGACGGAGAGAGAGCGAGATCGGGGGAAAGAGAGGGAAGAGGAAGGAGAGCAGGTAGGAAGAGCAAGTGGGAACGAGTGCCTGGTGTGCGGGGCCCTGTTTGTCACACAGGAGAAGCTCCGGCTCCACACTTCGAGTCACACCGGAGAGAAGCCTTTCCACTGCTCACAGCCACACTGTCCCAAGGCCTTCAGCTCCAAGTACAAACTCTTCAGGTATCAGTCACTTTTCCTCCGTCTGCAATTTGATATAATTTGATTACAGACCACATTGAGGCCTAGTGTAAACCTTTATGTTTATATGTAGTCGTTTGAACTACTACATGGGAAATGTCTACCTTCATACAAAGGAGTATTCAGGCCAATCAAGCATTGTCACAATTTGTCCCGTTAGAGCCCCAAACGTCAATGTGTTTTATTGGGATTTTATGTGATGGGCCAAGAGCAGAATGTCAAACATGTTTCAAATCAAAAATTGTTGCATGCCTTTTTACTCTAATAACCCTAAATAAAAGACAGTAAAAGTCACCTAATTCAGTGTGATCATATGAGTTTGAGATGACATGGTGTCTAATGATAAAACACAGCTATTGAGCTAAATGTTTTCAAAGTTATCAGTGAAAATTTAAATCAAGATGTAAATCAATCAACATTCTCTTCCATTTCTTGGTGAACTGTTCCACAAAAAGTTCTTTTGACTTGAATTTTTAAGCTCTGTAAGAAGCAGTTTTCTTTATCTGCAGAATACATGATGGTAAGACATGAGATCTATGATGTTTCCTACACCCCCTTTGCATTGTGCCATTATTTGCAGGCATATGGCCACACACTCTCCGCAGAAGACCCATCAGTGTTCGTTTTGTGAAAAAATGTTCCACCGCAAAGACCACCTGAAGAACCACCTGCAGACCCATGACCCCAACAAAGAGGCCTTCAAGTGTGAGGAGTGTGGGAAGCACTACAATACCAAGCTGGGATACAAGCGCCATGTGGCCATGCACTCGGCTACTGCAGGGGATTTAACCTGCAAAGTGTGCATGCAGAATTACGAAAGCACACCTGTTCTCCTGGAGCACCTGAAGAGCCACTCGGGGAAGTCTTCCGGTGGTGCCAAGGAGAAAAAACACCCCTGCGACCACTGTGACCGACGTTTCTACACCAGGAAAGATGTGAGACGACACATGGTGGTCCATACAGGGCGAAAAGACTTTCTGTGCCAGTACTGTGCCCAGCGCTTTGGCAGGAAAGACCATCTGACACGGCATGTGAAGAAGAGCCACTCACAGGAGCTGCTGAAGATTAAGACGGAGCCTCCGGATATGCTAGGCCTGTTGACGACAGGATCTCCACCGTGCTCAGTAAAGGAGGAACTCAGCCCTATGATGTGCGGCATGGGGCCCAACAAAGACCCCATGATGGGAAAATCATTCCCTAGCGGGGCACCGTTTCCCATGAGCATGTATAACCCTCACCATCTCCAGGCCATGTCTAATTCTGGTGTGGGTCCTCCACATCCTTCCCTAATGCCCAATTCCTTGTCTGCAGCTATGAGCATGGGCTGTCATATGGAATCCACCGCATCTATTCATCCACACTCCCATCACCACCACCACCACCACCACCATCACCATCATCACCATTCCCCTCCAACGCCCCCGCATCACCAGCCTGCGGCTCCCCAGCAGCAGCACCAGCCCCAGTCGGCACCCAAATACCAGCTGGGATCTACCTCATACCTGCTGGACAAGCCCTTGAAAGTAGAGATGGAGAGTTTTCTCATGGATCTGCAGAGTGGTCTACCAGGCCCGGTTCCCTCTGCAGAGCCCCATGCTGCTGCCTCACCCCCCAAGGACGGATTGGAGCCCACTTCAGGCTTGGCCGATGACCTTTGCGGGGATCCCCTCCTGTCCAAGAGCCCTGCAGTGATCGCTGAGTCTCTGTGTGCTGCTAACATGGATTTTTCCCACCTGCTGGGTTTCCTGCCCCTAAACCTTCCTCCCTACAGTGCCCCCATGAGCACAGGAGGACTGGTTATGGGGTACACCTCATCTGTGACCTCCTCCACTTCTTCCTCTTCCTCTTCATCTCTGCACGCCGCCGAGCCCCATGCCGCTGCAGTTGCCGCGGCAGCAGCCGCCGTCGCCACGGCACCTCTTACCTCTTTGCAACCGCAACCTCAGGAGCAGCAGAGCTCCAGCGGGGGTCTAGGCCTTGGATCCCTGCACCCCCTTCCTCCAGTGTTCAGCTCCAGCCTTAGTAACACCACGTTGCCTCGCTTTCACCAGGCCTTTCAGTGACAGAGGCAGCCTCTTCCCTGCCAAGGCGGCCTCCTCCACACCAGCACAAGCTCAGCTTGGATATTTCAGGTCTCCATGAACAAGGCCTGATGGGGAAAGTTGGAGAATTAAGTTTAAAAATAAATATGTAAATGAACACTTAGAAGCCTTAAATGAAAGTGCGCACAAAAGCTTTTGATTGAGCCTTAAAAGGAAGTTGAAACCCCTTTGAGCAAAAAAAGGAAAACATAAGAAAAGAAGTTGAAGCAGCTTTTATTTGGGCTTTTTTCCCCCCTTATCCTATAGATATAACAATGTATTAACCCATGCTTTTTTTGTTTTTCATTTACTTCCCCTTTTTAGTAGAATAGAGGGCAGGATCAGTAGGCCTAAAGGCGTGGTACTGCATACTTAAAGTAATAATATAAAAGGAAAAAAAAAAAAAAACAAAGATAATTTTTAGTGGAGATTATCTGTCTTGTTGTGACCCAGAAAAATATAGTTTGAAGTGGAAATTTTGTTTTTACTTTACTGTTCTTTCCCCGCCCCCCCAAATGTAAGAACATGGTAGGATGTTTCATATGTTGAGTTTTGAACCACCTGTGCCAATACTCTGAATCATCTTGATTAATTCGGAGAGGAGAGAGCTCAGTGGGGGAAAGAGATGAACGGTAGTTTCTTCCATGAGGTGACTTAACCGGACCCGCAAAACAACCCCAACCTCCAAAGAAAGTACTCTTCAAATAATACAAAAATGACCCGTGAATTAGTCTGATTTAGGAGCAAAACACGAAAGAAATGCGTAAGAAATTATGAACTTTACCACAACTTACTTTGTTGTCGTTTCTCAAGAAAAGCACTTTTTTGTTTAACAGAAGGCACTTCGCTTCTCGTCTCCTCCCTCGTACTTTCGTAAGAAAGCCTCTTTGTGCTGGCTAGAAATAAATACGAAGAGCTCTGTGAAACTCCACTTATTCAGAAGTTGACACGTTCGGTTTACAAAACTGCGTAAACCGTAAACCAGGAGAGCAAATTTTTTATGCACTCTATTTCTAAGGTCTGCAAGAATCAAGAGACAGAACAATGTTAGTTCTTCCCAAGTCAGTTTTGTAGTTTGCGAAAAATCCATGCATAATTTCCATACTGGAATGACAGCTTTTCTGCATTAACAGCGCCATATTGATATCTCTACGAATCACACAATGGATGTGTCCAGATTCAGGGGCTGCGTCCGTCAAAGGCCGCACTTGAAGTCCGATTACATCTGAAAGATGTGGCGAAGACTGTCCAAACTCAAAGTCTCCAGATTTGAAGGACGGGCCCGGCGAGTCCTTCGCAGCCCACCCAATCCCAAGATTCATTGTCCTAACAATGGTGGCCTTAGCAGGAAATGAGAGTGGGAGAGGAATACGGTTTTAAATGCATTGAAATCTGGTGGTAGAAAAATTAGAAGCCTAAAGCAGTTGTATTATTAAGCTTTTGTCATTTGCGTTGTTTTTAATATTTTGGTTTAAAAAAAAAAGAAGAATAGAAAATTAATTTGATAATTTAATTAATAAAAAGGACAAAAGAGGTAATAAAAACGCAAGATTTATTTTTGCTAGCTTGTGTTTAGCCCTGTCACTGTTCCTAAGTGACATCGCACACACAGAGGGACAGGCAGCGATAAATCTGACGGCTGGAGCATCCAGCTCCACGTTTACGTTCCCGGTAAACGAAGGACCCAGCTTACGTTGACTTGTAAGACTTTCGGAGGACGCAGTCCCTGAATTTGGATACCACCAACAGGCGGCACACAGGTAGAAAACTTCCG